>NC_053499.1:85906168-86143814 GCF_905171775.1 Rana temporaria | reverse complement strand
GGTGGGAGAGAGAGAGAGAAGGGGTGGGAGAGAGAGAGAAGGGGTGGGAGAGAGAGAGAGAAGGGGTGGGAGAGAGAGAGAGAAGGGGTGCGAGAGAGAGAGAGAGAGAGAGAGAGAGAGAGAGAAGGGGTGCGAGAGAGAGAAGGGGTGGGAGAGAGAGAGAGAGAGAAGGGGTGGGAGAGAGAGAAGGGGTGGGAGAGAGAGAGAGAAGGGGTGCGAGAGAGAGAGAGAGAGAGAGAAGGGGTGCGAGAGAGAGAAGGGGTGGGAGAGAGAGAGAGAGAGAGAAGGGGTGGGAGAGAGAGAAGGGGTGGGAGAGAGAGAGAGAAGGGGTGAGAGAGAGAGAGAGAGAAGGGGTGGGAGAGAGAGAAGGGGTGGGAGAGAGAGAGAAGGGGTGGGAGAGAGAGAAGGGGTGCGAGAGAGAGAGAAGGGGTGCGAGAGAGAGAAGGGGTGCGAGAGAGAGAGAGAGAGAAGGGGTGCGAGAGAGAGAGAGAGAGAAGGGGTGCGAGAGAGAGAAGGGGTGAGAGAGAGAAGGGGTGAGAGAGAGAGAGAGAGAGAGAGAAGGGGTGGGAGAGAGAGAGAAGGGGTGGGAGAGAGAGAGAGAGGGGGTGGGAGAGAGAGAGAGAGAGAAGGGGTGGGAGAGAGAGAGAGAGGGGGGTGGGAGAGAGAGATAGAAGGGGTGGGAGAGAGAGAGAGAAGGGGTGGGAGAGAGAGAGGGGGTGGGAGAGAGAGAAGGGGTGGGAGAGAGAGAGGGGGTGGGAGAGAGAGAGAAGGGGTGGGAGAGAGAGAGAGAAGGGTTGGGAGAGAGAGAGAAAAGGGGTGGGGGAGAGAGAGAGAGAGAAGGGGTGCGAGAGAGAGAGAGAGAGAGAGAGAGAAGGGGTGCGAGAGAGAAGGGGTGGGAGAGAGAGAGAGAAGGGGTGGGAGAGAGAGAGAGAAGGGGTGGGAGAGAGAGAAGGGGTGGGAGAGAGAGAGAGAAGGGGTGAGAGAGAGAGAAGGGGTGGGAGAGAGAGAGAGAGAGAGAGAAGGGGTGCGAGAGAGAGAGAGAAGGGGTGCGAGAGAGAGAGAGAGAAGGGGTGTGAGAGAGAGAGAGAGAAGGGGTGCGAGAGAGAGAGAGAGAAGGGGTGCGAGAGAGAGAAGGGGTGCGAGAGAGAGAGAGAAGGGGTGCGAGAGAGAGAAAGAGAGAGGGGGGGTGCGAGAGAGAGAGAGAGAAGGGGTGCGGGAGAGAGAGAGAGAAGGGGTGCGAGACAGAGAAGGGGTGTGAGAGAGAGAAAGAGAGAGAAGGGGTGAGAGAGAGAGAGAAGGGGTGGGAGAGAGAGAGAGAGAGAAGGGGTGGGAGAGAGGGAGAGAGAAGGGGTGGGAGAGAGAGAGAGAGAAGGGGTGGGAGAGAGAGAGAGGGGGGGGGGTGGGAGAGAGAGAGGGGGTGAGAGAGAGAGAGAAGGGGTGGGAGAGAGAGAGAGAAGGGGTGGGAGAGAGAGAGAAGGGGTGGGAGAGAGAGAGAGAAGGGGTGGGAGAGAGAGAGAGAAGGGGTGCGAGAGAGAGAGAGAGAGAGAGAGAGAGAAGGGGTGCGAGAGAGAGAAGGGGTGGGAGAGAGAGAGAGAGAGAAGGGGTGGGAGAGAGAGAAGGGGTGGGAGAGAGAGAGAGAAGGGGTGCGAGAGAGAGAGAGAGAGAGAGAAGGGGTGCGAGAGAGAGAAGGGGTGGGAGAGAGAGAGAGAGAGAGAAGGGGTGGGAGAGAGAGAAGGGGTGGGAGAGAGAGAGAGAAGGGGTGAGAGAGAGAGAGAGAAGGGGTGGGAGAGAGAGAAGGGGTGGGAGAGAGAGAGAAGGGGTGGGAGAGAGAGAAGGGGTGCGAGAGAGAGAGAAGGGGTGCGAGAGAGAGAAGGGGTGCGAGAGAGAGAGAGAGAGAAGGGGTGCGAGAGAGAGAGAGAGAGAAGGGGTGCGAGAGAGAGAAGGGGTGAGAGAGAGAAGGGGTGAGAGAGAGAGAGAGAGAGAAGGGGTGGGAGAGAGAGAGAAGGGGTGGGAGAGAGAGAGAGAGGGGGTGGGAGAGAGAGAGAGAGAGAAGGGGTGGGAGAGAGAGAGAGAGGGGGGTGGGAGAGAGAGATAGAAGGGGTGGGAGAGAGAGAGAGAAGGGGTGGGAGAGAGAGAGGGGGTGGGAGAGAGAGAAGGGGTGGGAGAGAGAGAGGGGGTGGGAGAGAGAGAGAAGGGGTGGGAGAGAGAGAGAGAAGGGTTGGGAGAGAGAGAGAAAAGGGGTGGGGGAGAGAGAGAGAGAGAAGGGGTGCGAGAGAGAGAGAGAGAGAGAGAGAGAGAAGGGGTGCGAGAGAGAAGGGGTGGGAGAGAGAGAGAGAAGGGGTGGGAGAGAGAGAGAGAAGGGGTGGGAGAGAGAGAAGGGGTGGGAGAGAGAGAGAGAAGGGGTGAGAGAGAGAGAAGGGGTGGGAGAGAGAGAGAGAGAGAGAGAAGGGGTGCGAGAGAGAGAGAGAAGGGGTGCGAGAGAGAGAGAGAGAAGGGGTGTGAGAGAGAGAGAGAGAAGGGGTGCGAGAGAGAGAGAGAGAAGGGGTGCGAGAGAGAGAAGGGGTGCGAGAGAGAGAGAGAAGGGGTGCGAGAGAGAGAAAGAGAGAGGGGGGGTGCGAGAGAGAGAGAGAGAAGGGGTGCGGGAGAGAGAGAGAGAAGGGGTGCGAGACAGAGAAGGGGTGTGAGAGAGAGAAAGAGAGAGAAGGGGTGAGAGAGAGAGAGAAGGGGTGGGAGAGAGAGAGAGAGAGAAGGGGTGGGAGAGAGGGAGAGAGAAGGGGTGGGAGAGAGAGAGAGAGAAGGGGTGGGAGAGAGAGAGAGGGGGGGGGGTGGGAGAGAGAGAGGGGGTGAGAGAGAGAGAGAAGGGGTGGGAGAGAGAGAGAGAAGGGGTGGGAGAGAGAGAGAAGGGGTGGGAGAGAGAGAGAGAAGGGGTGGGAGAGAGAGAGAGAAGGGGTGGGAGAGAGAGAGGGGGGGGTGGGAGAGAGAGAGAGAACGGGTGGGAGAGAGAGAGAGAGAGAGAGAGAGGGGTGGGAGAGAGAGAGAGAAGGGGTGGGAGAGAGAGAGAGAAGGGGTGGGAGAGAGAGAGGGGGGGTGGGAGAGAGAGAGAACGGGTGGGAGAGAGAGAGAGAGAGAGAGGGGTGGGAGAGAGAGAGAGAAGGGGTGGGAGAGAGAGAGAAGGGGTGGGAGAGAGAGAGAGAGAGAGAGAGAGAGAAGGGGTGGGAGAGAGAGGGGGTGGGAGAGAGAGAGGGGGGTGGGAGAGAGAGAGAGAAAAGGGGAGAGAGAGAGAGAGAGAGAGAGGGGGGGTGGAAGAGAGAGGGGAGTAGATGAGAGAGAGAGAGAGAGAGAGAGGGATGGGAGAGAGAGGGGGATGGAAGAGAGAGGGGGGTAGATGAGAGAGAGAGAGAGAGAGAGAGAGAGAGAGAGAGAGAGAGAGGGGGGGATTAGAGAGAGGGGTGGATGAGAGAGGGAGATGGGAGAGAGAGGGGGATGGAAGAGAGAGAGGGGGGGTGGTGAGTGAAATTGACCCCCTAAGCTGGCCTGCAGTCCTTCCTGTACAGCCTGTCCCAGCCCCTGTCTGTGGGTAGGTGTGTGTGATGCACCTACCTCCAGACCATCCTTGTCCTCTGTCCTCTCTGACAGCCTATGTTTCTTCTTAATGACAGGCACAGCTGGAGCAGACGTTGGGGGAAGGTGTGCAGGCTCTGGGACTGGGAGGATGTCACTGCTGCTCAGGTCTTCTCTCACTCCCTCTGGCGCTGTTCCTTCCAGTCAGCCTCCTGCTGCTCCCCGGGGGCCACCACTCTCTGTTCTTCTCAGATGCTGCTGCTCTCCCTCTCACATCAGATGCTGCACATTTGTCCCTCTCTGGTGTGTCAAAGGGCAGCCTCGGAGCTCAGCTGCTTTGGGTCCCAGGAGACAGACAGAGCAGAAGCGCGGAGGTCGGAGGAGGAAGTGAAATCCTCCCGCGCTTTCAGCTCTGAACACAGAGGGGGTGCACTGCAGCCGTGATGTCACTGGTTGCTACACGCCAAGCGGCTCTAGCAACCAGTGAGCACAATGAAAGTCAGGTGGAGGTGGTTCTGCATGCCGCAGACAGCGCTACCGTGGCTCAGACTCTGCTGAATTCATCATGACTTTACCCAGTGCTTAATTTCGGGACACTGTATTGTCCCGCAATGAAGGCATCCGGGAACAGGGACACAGATGCCAATTAAGGGACAGTCCCGGGCAATCCGGGACACGTGGGCACCCTAGATGGGAGATTTATAGCAGAATTGAGGGGGAAATGAGACTAGAAGAGAGGAGTGAGAAGTTGCACTGGATATGATAAGATAGAAGACCTGAATCTAGGTGACAGAATGGGGGGGGGGGGGGGGCAGAACAGAATACACAGCCTGGGGGCAGTGAGTTGAAGGAACAATCCACTATGGGGCAGAGAAGGAGAGTACAGGGGTGACTGCATTGAGACTGTCCTGGGAACAAGTGAGGGGGAATGTGAGCAGGACAAGTATATAGAAGGGGGAGGGTCACAAACTTACGGAGGTTGATGGAAGATCATGCAGGGGAGAAGAGCTGATATGACAACACTGAGCCATGCAGGGAGAATAACAGGAAGCTGAGGATCGTCTTCTAATGTATCTTGTAGCAGAAAGGCAGAGGGAGAGAGCTTGTCAGCTGCTGGGCACCTTGATGTTCTTCCTGCCCACTAAACTCCAGTGTTCTGCCGAGATCTCGGCTGTTCAGTCCATGCACTGGGTTGTCTGACAAGGGGGCGGAGCTTTGCATATCGCTCCCGCCCACCCCAACATCAGACCTTCAGCCTGACAGGTCCACTCACTGTCTCTGCAGCCATATGCCCCCCAGCTTGCCCCCAATCACTGTCTGCACTGCATCCATGGTCACACTGCTGCATGTCCTGTTGGCTAGTGTCAGCAATGGATATGGGAGCCACCCCTGAATCCGGGGACAAAACCGGGGACACACAGGCTCCGGGGATGATGGCCTCAAAACGGGGACTGTCCCCGGAAATCAGGGACATCTGGTCACCCTAGTGTATGGGTGCCATCGATTTGAGAGGAGGAAAGTTGTGAGGGAAAAGTAACTACAGCAGTAAGGGAGGATTTTGTCTAAATGCAGGCAGCTTGCAGAGGACTGGAAGTAGAAGTCATCCCAATCCTTCTGGTAGCATTTCCCCAGAGGTACAAGTCATTGCTGTCCACAGGGCTGGTCCATAGAGCTCTGTAGTTTTGGCTTTTTCTTACATATCTGCTGCCAACTGCAATGTTGTGATCTACAGCCTTTGCCTGCAGTCTTTCAGCTGTTTTCATCCCCACCATTACACGTGTAGCGCTACCCCCGAAGGAGCCACTGATTTGTTGTTGGGATCGGCATATCAAGTTACCTTAATGTGGCCCAGGGGTGCAGTTGTAGAAACAAAGTAGTGAGCGAAGGTCCAGACAATGAATAAAGGTTTTTCCAATGCTTTATTTCCAGGCCAATACAGCCAACATCAACATCAAATAGGAAGAAAAGGTTGATGAAGAGAAAGGGAGAACCTTGCAGTATCAGGCCTGGATATGAACCGAGCAATCCTGCTCTCAGTAGTATCAAATTGTGATTCGTCGCCACTCTAGCCAGAGTGGGTGAATTGCCCCCGGACAGACCCCTCTCACAAGCCTGGCAGCTGAGGTGTCACTTTGAATTTTCTGGGAGGAACAGGTCTCTCTCACAGACCTGGCTCTAGGGCCTCTGCCACAGGCCAATTACTTTAAGCAAGCTAGATGGATGAATGGAGCGATTCCTCCCAGTAGGTTTTAGAATAGGTCACCAGATGACAGCAAAGCGTACCTGTCAGCATTCCGGTCACCAGATCCCCGATTGGTTCGTTCAAGCCCTGTTGGACAACCTGCCTCTGGGTTCTCCTTTAAGCCGACCCCCCAATCTAACAGCATCCAGCCTGGGATCCTCTCAATAGAACTGGGGACCCAGTAAGTCACTGGAGTCCCCTTTTACCTCCGGATGAGGTTCTGTGTAGCTTGCAATTTTGGCCAGGTAGGCCGCGCCGGCGGGGTCCATGGATGCACGCACCCTGAAGGTGGATGCCGCACCTGGAACCAGGACCCCGCAAAGATTTTTTGAGCACATGACACCTGTCACAGATATACTCTCCCCCAGCATGCCCCGCGAGGGAAAAACTCCTCTGATTGGCTGCTGGGGAAAACTTGCACTGCCAGAACCCCTCTGGCGCCAACTGCTGGACAGGGATGGCACCGCATCCCTGGAGTACAGACTGACCCGGTGGACATTTCTGGAATGACAGGAAGTCCCAATTTAGTAAATTGCGAATGGGAGCAAACTAACTCTCCCATTCCCCACTAACTTTAGCGTAGTGCCCATACTGAAAGTAAGGGGGCGCTACACACCCGTTATACCACTTCTACTCAGGGCTGGATTAACATAGGGGCTATTGGAGCTGCAGCTCCAGGCCCCTTCCTCAAGATAGGCCCATTTGCCCAAAAAAAAAAAAAAAAAAAAAAGATCGACTTCGAGGATTGTAGCTCGGCGACCAGAGACTACACATTTGGGGGTTGTGTAGCTGGAGATACACCCAACAGCTGGTCAAAATATGGGGCTGCTATCATTTATGGTTCTGGAGATACGGGGCTGCTTGCACAGCCTGTCAGAAGCTACATACAGAGTAGAGAGGCCAGTTTAAATACAAGCTGACACACTCTGCAGCAGCAGACTGAGAGGATGAGATCAAAGTGCTTATAATAATTATTTGTATATTACTTTTTTGTGGTACTTTATTACCACCCATGCCAATTCTGGCACTTCTCTCCTACATGAAAATGACTCAGAACCCTCAAACATGTTATATATATATATATATATATATATATATATACTAAAGTTAGCACGATTTTTTTGTATACTAAGCCAGCGGTCATCAACCCTGTCCTCAGGGCCCACTAACAACCCAGGTTTTATGTATTACCTTGGGGAGATGGAGACTAGAATACTGCAATCACTGAGCAGCAAATGATATCACCTGTGATGTATTTTAGCAATTGAAGAAACGAAAACTGGACAGCCGCACTCCAAAGTAACTTAAAAAGGTTGTCTTTATTTTCAACTGTACAAACACAGTCACTGCAACCAACAGAAAAACAGGATGGCCGACGCGTTTCGCACTTACAGTTAGTGCTTAGTCCACCTCTGTGATGTCTCTAACTGTGTCCATGACCATTTTCCAAAAGTCCCTTAACTTTACACATGACCAGAAAACATGTAGCATAGTACCCTTCTCCTTGCCACATCGCCAACACCTATCTGAAACTTCCGGGAATATCCAGTTTAGTACTACAGGGGTTTTATACCATCTGGTTAAGATTTTATACCCCCCCCCTCTTGGTATCTGGTAGCCAATGATGCTTTATGCGTAAATTTAAAAATTTTTGTTCTCTGATTTTCGGAAAAAAACACTTCCAGCTCTCTTTCCCAGGTTCGTATAAATGGTAAGTCGTTTGGTGCTCCCATTTCTACCCAGAGACTGTACATCAGAGAGAGACCATGTCTCATCTCATCTCCCTTCAGGCACATTTCCTCAAATCCTGAAAGGTCTCTTAGCGGTCCCCTTTTTGGATTTATTGCTCTGGTGGCCGTTTTTAGTTGATTTTGTCTAAGTGAATCGAGTTCTTTTTTAATAACCTCTTCTCTTTCCTCTCTTCTTGCCCCTAGACTCTCCCCCTCAAAGTGTATTACTCTACTCCAACCTAAACGTTTTAACCTCTTGAAATGTGGATCTAGGAGCCCTATTTGAAATTTCGGGTTTCCCAGGACCGGAGTAAGTGGCTTGGGTGAGGCGAGAGTTTCGTTTTCCTGGTTAATTTTTTCATGACGTGCAGGGTAGGCCCTATTGTTGGATGTTTCTTAACCTCACCTGGTATGTCTACTTCTTGTATCCACGCCATTCCTTCTAGGGGGATGTTTGTAATTTTTTGCTCTAAGAGTATCCACGGTTTGTGCTTCTCCTGAATGCACCATTCGACCATCCTTGACATGTGAGCTGCGTCATAGTAACCTATTGGGTCCGGGAAGCCCACTCCACCCCTCTCCTTGGGCAAAGTTAAAATTTCTCTCCGTAATCTCGCCGTTTTACCTGCCCATATAAACTTCGCGAACCTGGCTCTTAATTCCCTAAGAAAGCTCACAGGGATCTTTACCGGTAGTGTTTGAAATAAATAAAGTAGTCTTGGTAACACGTTCATTTTTAGGATGTTGATTCTCCCAAACCATGAGTAAGTCTCCTTTTCCCATCTAGTGAAGTCTGATTTAATTTTCCTGGCCATCGGAACAAAATTCAACTCGAATATTCTATTTAAATTTTTTGAAATTTTTGTCCCAAGATAGGTTATATGGGAGTCCGTCCATTTAAAGGTGAAATTAACTGTTAGTTGGTCTTGTATTTGTTTGTTCATTTCTATCCCCATCGCCTCTGACTTGCTGTAATTTACTTTAAAGTTAGAGAGAATTCCAAATTCCCTAATCTCTTTCATCAAAGGTGGAAATGATAGTTCTGGGGCCACTACTGAGAACAACAGATCATCTGCAAAAGCCGCTACTTTATATTCAGTTCCTTTAATCTGAAAACCTCTTATATCGGCATTTGATCGTATTATCCTCAGCAGTGGCTCCAGTGTTAGAATAAAGATGATTGGCGAGAGCGGGCAACCTTGCCTGGTCCCGTTCCGGATTGGGAATGGGTCCGATAGTGCCTCATTCACCTTCACTCTAGCCGATGGGAAGGAGTAGAGACTCGCGATCCAGTTCTGCATACCAACTCCTAGCCCAATGTACCTTAATGTAGCATTTAAAAAGCCCCAGTCCACCCTGTCGAAGGCTTTTTCCGCATCAGTTGAAATGAGTGCTAATGGTTTATGATGGAATTGGGCCAAGTAGATGGTACTACGCACTCTTTGCGTGTTCTCCCTCCCTTCTCTTCCGGGGACAAAGCCTACCTGATCCGAGTGTATGAGCGGTGGAATATGTATTGCTAGTCTATTGGCGATTATCTTTGAGAATATTTTTAAGTCAACACTCAACAAAGATATCGGTCGATAGCTCGCACACACCATGGGGTCTTTCCCTTTGTTTGGAATAACAGCTATATGGGCCCCTAATGTTTCTCTTCTCATCTGATGTCCTTCTTTCAATGAGTTAAAGGCCTCTAGAAATTTAGATATTAATTTCTCTTGAAAGGTTTTATAGTATAGAAGCGTATATCCGTCAGGTCCAGGTGATTTCCCTGGTTTCATTTCCTTTATTACCTCCTGACATTCTTTTACTGTAATTGGGCTCTCCAGACTTCCTATACTTTCATTTGGGATTTTAGGCATTGCTGACTTCATTAGGTATTCTCTTACTCTCTCCTCTCTATTCTGTATTTTCTCTACTGCGGATTGGTTGTCAAGTTGGTACAAGCCCATATAATATTCTCTGAACGCTTTCGCTATTAATTGTGAAGAGCTCACTATGTTGTCGCCCTGTGTTTTTATTTTCTCAATATGTTTACTGGCCCTAGACTCTCTCAATGCATTCGCTAGCATCTTACTGGGTTTATTGCCAAATTCATAGTAAGCCCTTCTACATCTGCTCAACTTAGCTTTCGCCTTATCCATCAGTAGTAAATTTAAATTCTCTCTTAGGGACATCAATCTCTCCTCATTTCTTGTTTTCTGCGCTTTCTTATGTACATTTTCCGCTATTTTAATCTCTCTCAGTATGGTATCTAACTTAACCCCGAGTTTCCTCTTCCTGTGGGCTCCCATAGAAATAAGCACTCCCCTCAGGTAGCATTTGTATGCTTCCCATTTACAGAGAGGAGAAGTTTCATCATCCCTGTTTCTTTCAAAAAATAAATCTATTTCCTGACTTATCTTCTCCTCGTACTCTGGGTCTTTAATTCGAGACTCATTAACCCTCCAATTCCATTCTCTGGGTCCTGAAACTCCCCAGTCAATGAGACAACTAACTGGGGCATGGTCCGAGATTGTAATAGAACCAATCGAAGTTTCCCTTAGGTTCAGCAAAACCGCTCGATCTAGGAAAATGTAATCGATCCGTGTGTAGGTTTTATGTTTATGGGAATAAAAGCTATAGTCTCTTTCGTGGGCGTGTTGGGACCTCCAGCTATCCACTAGCTGCAAGTCATACAGCATATTTCTTACTTGTCTCAGTTTGGAGTTGGATATGCCGTATGCCCCCCTGGAAGAATACAGGCTGGGGTCCAATAGCAAATTCATATCTCCTCCTAATATCAAAACCCCTTCTTTGTTTTCTTTTATCTTTTCCGCGAATTTACCCAAAGTGGTGACCGGGTCATCATTAGGAAGATAAATATTTACAAGTGTGACCTTTTGTTCGTTAATTGTCCCTTTTATCAAAAGGAACCTTCCTTCTTCATCTGTCACCACTTTAGATTCATTCCAGATTAAGTCTTTAGCTAGTAGAATTGCTACCACATTTGCTTTTGAAGATTGTGAGGCCCCTATGTAAGCCACTGGGAATCTCTGGTTCTTCAATTTTGGAGTCTTATCTTTTCTGAAATGTGTTTCCTGTAGGAAAACGATTTGTGTTTTTAATCTCCCAGTTCCAGCATCAGTTTCGTTCTTTTTTCCGGGATATTTAGCCCTTTAACATTATAAGAGGTTATGTTTATTTTATACATTTCTGATCTCATTGTTTAATTCCGTTTATGTACCGACACCCCTCCTACGGGGGTCTCGGACCTTATCTCCAAGGAAGGAGGTATGAAAGAAAAGAGGAGGAAGACGACGATCGGGATCAAAAAAAAAAAAAAAAACTAATTTCCCCACCCCTTTTGTAGCTCGAACTTAAGACCTCTGTCCAGATATCCGAGTAATTTTTCAAAAAAAAAAAAAAAAAAAAACCACAATAAAAAAAAAAAAAAAAAAAAAACACCCCCACGCGTCTCCGACTTCCCTCCAAAAGGAGGAGAGACGCTTGTTGGGTAAAGTGTGAAAGCACAGCGGAGAGTCTCTTCCGGCTCCCCGACCGGCGCCCATCTTCTTTATTTTCTAAGGCTGCTCCCCCCCACCCCCTACCCCACGTTTATTTCATCCGTCCTAGATCATCTAACTGGTGGCCCATTGGATCTCTTATATACAGTTTGCTCGTCTTATTCTAATCATTCCTCCTGACTAGTACATGAATTTATACATCTTTTGTATATATATACATATTACACATGATTAAAAGGAAAATCGTAAGGATAGAAGTAAGAGAAAGCGTAAAATCATAAATTCATAGACATTTGGTCCCATTTATATTGAACCTCACCTCTTCCTTCCCCGTTGAGAACCCATAACCTATTCTATGTGGCCTTATGGCGACACTTCCAACCCCATGTAGGTGAGTCTAGGCTAATTAAATCCTAATTATATTCCCCCTCTCTCCCCCCACTTTCCCCTCCACCCCCCCCCCCCCCCCCCCAATCAGTCCCCCCCTCTAGCATCCATTCTCACTCCCATTTGCTCCACCTCCCTTCATATCCGCCTTGAGTTCGTGTTGCCCCTCCCTCACCACCCTGTTACTTCCTATCCCCTCCCCCCTCCCCCCTCCCCCTTCCTCCCCCTTCCCTTTGAATCGGCCCCTGTTCCTCCTATCTTTTAATCTTACACACACTAAAGCACTTAGTGAATCACCACGTCGTAGGCAGTGTTCGACGTATCTTGGGCATTCTATCCGACGCATGCACACTGGGATACGTCCACAGATGGCGCATGCGCCGTACGTTCATTTACGTGGGGTCATGCTTTATTTGCACAAAACACGCCCACCTCTTCCCAATTTGAATTAGGCACGCTTACGCCGGCACATTTACTCTACGCCGCCGTAACTTAGGACACAAGTGCTTTGTGAATACAGCACTTGCCTCTCTAAGTTGCGGCGGCGTAGCATAAATACGATACGCTACGCCCGCCCACACTTACGCCGGGGTATGTGAATATAGGCCAGTGCCTTTTTTACTAGATAGATAGATAGATAGATAGAGCAGGCAGGCTAGTCAGTTTAGTTAAATTTACAGTGTGTAGAGGATATATATACATCCCAGGTGTTGTACATATATTTATACACTGTATAGTTTAGCTAGATCAGCTATTCCTATTTGTCAGGCAGTTGATTGTGCTAGCTGCAGTCTTCTAACTTGTTGTATTGCCCGAGTGCTGTATAGGTTGCACCTAAACGTACTTGGTGTTTACTGCACTTGTGCTATATAGGTTGCACCTAAACGTACTTGGTGTTTACTGCACTTGTGCTGTATAGGTAGCACCTAAACGTACTTGGTGTTTACTGCACTTGTGCTGTATAGTTTGCACTTAAACCTACTTGGAGTTTACTGCACTTGTGCTGTATAGTTTGCACCTAAACGTACTCGGTGTTTACTGCACTTGTGCTGTATAGTTTGCACCTAAACGTACTTGGTGTTTACTGCACTTGTGCTGTATAGTTTGCACTTAAACCTACTTGGTGTTTACTGCACTTGTGCTGTATAGTTTGCACCTAAACGTACTTGGTGTTTACTGCACTTGTGCTGTATAGTTTGCACCTAAACGTACTTGGTGTTTACTGCACTTGTGCTGTATAGTTTGCACCTAAACGTACTTGGTGTTTACTGCACTTGTGCTGTATAATTTGCACTTAAACCTACTTGGAGTTTACTGCACTTGTGCTGTATAGTTTGCACCTAAACGTACTTGATGTTTTTTGCACTTGTGATGTATAGTTTGCACTTAAACCTACATGGAGTTTACTGCACTTGTGCTGTATAGTTTGCACCTAAACCTACTTGGTGTTTACTACACGTGTGCTGTATAGTTTGCACTTAAACCTACTTAGTGTATACTGCAAGTGTGCTCTCTAGTTTGCACCTAAACCTACTTGGTGTATACTGCAAGTGTGCTTATTAGTTTGCACATAAAGCTACTTGGTGTGTACTGCACGTGTCCTCTGCAGTTTGCACCTAAATCTACGAAGTGTGTGTACTGATTTTGTCCTCTTCAAGCCATTATAATGTCTGGAAGGACAACAAAGAGAGGCAGAGAGTCACGAGAGCAAGCAGGCTCTGCATCTAGAGGCAACAGTGCTGGTGGTGGACACGGTGCATCCTCTTCAGCACGTGGCCGTTGCACACGCTCGTCCTTCTTTTCGGGAGCTGGCCGCGTTGAGCCTCAACATGCAGACAAATTGGTAGAGTGGATGACCAAGCCATCCTCATCTTCGTCCCCATCCTCTCTCAGCCAGGCTCAGGGTACTTTGTCTGGCAAATTAGCTGCCAAGGCGTCCTCCTCCCTCTGCTCAATGGCATCACTTACTCCTTCCCTAGTCCCACCATGTCCTCCTGAGGAGTCCCCCGAACTGTTTCAACACAGTGTTGGGTACATGCTGCATGAAGATGCGCAGTGTTTTGAAGGCTCTGATGATGGAACACATATAGAGGAAGGCAGTAATGTGAGCCCAGAGAGAGGGGGTGCCCGAGAGGGACAGCAATCTGGCAGTCATGTTGCCAGAGGGGCAGCATACTGCCAGGTTTTCGACAGTGATGAGGAGGGAGGGGATGATGAGGTCACTGACTCTACGTGGGTGCCTGATAGGAGAGAGAAGGAGGAGGAGGAGGTGGCACAGGCACATCTCCAAAGAGGCAGGATTCCCTCCAGGGGCCAGCTTAAGGGCAGCACACCAACTGCATTACATCGCAGAGCTACGCCTGTGCAGGGCGCTGCTGTGTCTCAACGTTACTGCAAAAGTTCTTTGGTGTGGGACATGTGCATTAGATTGCACCATTGCTATTTGCAACATATGTCTCAAGCGTATCCCGCGTGGCCAAAACATCACCCGCTTGGGCACCACATGCTTGACCAGACATATGTCGACCTGCCATGCAGTTCGTTGGCAAGCAAACCTGAAAGACCCACACCAAAGAATAAAGCGGACCTCCCCTAGCGGACCTCCCCTTGCCCCTCATCAGCTCGGATCTCCAACCCCACTATACCCTCAGTCCTCTCTGAAGCCTGCACTGATAGGACTGAAGGTGTAGAATTAGGTGTGTCACAACCTAGTAGTACATGCGGTCAATCTACTATCAGTACACCAATGTCAGATTGTACCAGCCAAATTTCCCTGCCCCAGCTGCTGCAGCGCCGAAAGAAGTACTCTCCCTGCCATCCACATGCCCAGCGGTTGAATGCTAGCTTAGCGAAATTGCTAGCACTTCAACTGCTACCTTTTCAGTTGGTAGATTCTGCCCCCTTCTGTGAGTTTGTGGAATGTGCGGTACCTCAGTGGCAAGTTCCCAAACGCCACTTTTTCTCACGGAAGGCGATTCCGGCTCTCTACCGCCATGTGGAAGGCAATGTCCATGCCTCGCTGGACAGGGCGGTCAGTAGTAAGGTGCATATCACCGCTGACTCATGGTCCAGCAGGCATGGACAGGGACGTTACCTATCTTTCACAGCGCATTGGGTGACTCTGCTGGCAGCTGGGAAGGACGCAGGGCAAGGTACAGTAGTGTTGGAGGTTGTTCCGCCACCACGCCTCCAAAACACTCCTACCGGTTGTGACACACCTCTCTCCTCCACCCCCTCCTCTTCTTCCTCTGTGGCCTCTTCCTGTGCTGATGTGTCCTCGGAACCAGCCGTGCTCCGTAGGCGTACGAGGGGCTACGCAGAAATGCAGGCAAAGAGATGCCATGCGGTGCTAGAGCTGGTGTGCTTGGGAGACAGGAGCCACACTGGGGCAGAGGTTCTGTCAGCTCTGCAGGGGCAGGCTCAGAGGTGGTTGATGCCACGCCAGTTTAAGCCAGGAATGGTGGTTAGCGACAATGGCACCAACCTCCTCTCTGCCCTGCGACAGGGACAACTGACCCATGTGCCCTGTTTCGCTCATGTTCTGAATTTGGTGGTGCAGCGGTTCTTGGGCAGGTACCCGGGCTTACAGGATGTCCTGAAGCAGGCCAGGAAAGTCTTTGTGCATTTCTGAAGGTCATATAATGCCACTGCTCGGCTGACAGACCTCCAAAGGGAATACAACCTGCCCAAGAACCGCCTAATCTGTGACATGCCCACCAGATGGAACTCTACATTGGCCATGCTGCAGCGGCTACACATGCAGCAGAGGGCCATCAATGAGTACCTGTGCCAATATGGCAGCAGAACTGGGTCAGGGGAGCTTGGTTTTTTTCCCCACGCCAGTGGGCCTTGATCAGGGATGCATGCACGTCCTGTCACCATTTGAGGAGGCCACAAGGATGGTGTCAGGATCAGCAGCTAAGGTGACCAGACACGTAGCTACACAGAGGAACTGAGACCAAACAAAGGATATATGTATTAAGTGATATTTATTTACAGTGAACATACACCAATAAACATACACAGCAACCAGTGAAAACATAAACCACTCCAGCAAACAAGAATAACTAATAAACCTAACAGCTATCTATATACAAAATCTACAACATAAGGGAAAAGGCAACAGGGATGCAAGGAAAGGGACACGGCTGGGGACAAGAGCAAAGAACAAGGCAAGAAGGGTGCAGGATGGATCAGGATAAGGATAAGGGCAGGTTATCAGGCACAAGCTGGTAGCAGGCAGACAGGAAAGGACCAGAATCGTGACGCACTGGGGAAAGGGAGGAGCAGCCTTAAATATCCACCTGGCAGTTGGAGCCAGGTGTGGCTGATCAGAACCTGCTGGCTTCTAGGAGACACCTGCTGGTGGACACTGGAACTGCACCAAACAGCCCAGAGCAGGATAGTGCCACCAGGAGGTGAACTTAATCCTAACAGATTCCCCACCTTAAGGAGCGGCCTCTGGACGCTCCATAGGGCCCCACCACCAGGATCTGCAAACTGACTGAGCACTCCACTGTCCATGTCTGAAGGCCTGGTGAGACCCCGCCGCCGGGGTCCCAAAACTGTCTGGGTTCTCTGCTGGTCAGATCCCTAAGGAGGCGCAACACCAAAGGTATATTCTTAAAAGCAGCCTGTGTCCCAATGCCGGGACACCAAAGGACACCCGACCGCCCAATGCCAGAGTCCCTGGTCCGTGCAGGTACCCCGATGCCAGGGCATTCCTTCACAACTGGACATTCTCTCCCTCTGTTACTAGAGGCCGCTCTGCACTGTACCTCGAGTCTACCCAGCGCATAGGTTACCCCACATGGGTCCCCAAATGCCCCAGGGATCACAGAGATGACCCCTGGGTCAGGACAAAGCTCAAATGGAACACTGTCTTTTCCCATGGGACCTCTACTACCGGGGCTGTAACAGTATATTTGGCTCTCAAGTTTAAAGGGGAGATCTGGACCACCTGGCCTTGGCACAACAGGATCATCTAGCTGCAAAAAGAACTCGGGATGAGCAAATGTAGGGATCTTGACCCACCCAGACAACCCCTTTAGGCCACATAACACTGGATCTTTAGTAGCCTCAGACACATAATTAGATCGGTGCTTAACCCAATCAGTGACCAGTTTGACAGCAAGTAGAGATTTGGCATAGTCCGGAGGGGCGGCAGCCCCGGAATCAGCATAGTCCAGAGGGGCGGCAGCCCCGGAATCAGTATAGTTCAGAGGGGCGGCAGCCCCGGAATCAGCATAGTCCAGAGGGGCGGCAGCCCCGGAATCAGCATAGTCCAGAGGGGCGGCAGCCCCGGAATCAGCATAGTCCAGAGGGGCAGCAGCCCCGGAATCAGCATAGTCCAGAGGGGCGGTAGCCCCGGAATCAGCATAGTCCAGAGGGGCGGCAGCCCCGGAATCAGCATAGTCTAGAGGGGCGGCAGCCCCGGAATCAACATAGTCCAGAGGGGCGGCAGCCCCGGAATCAACATAGTCCAGAGGGGCGGCAGCCCCGGAATCAGCATAGTCCAGAGGGGCGGCAGCCCCAGAATCAGCATAATCAAGCTGATCAGCGGCAGCCCGGGAACCCGCTGTGGCAAGCTTGGCAACAGATGGCAGATCACCCGCAGCAGGCTTTGCAACAGACGGCAGCATGGAGAAGGCATGGATCGCATCATCAGGTGGCAACATGGAGGAGGACTGGGTCGCATCAGCAGTCTGCATGGAGGAGGACTGGATCGCATCATCAGGCGGCAACATGGAGGAGGACTGGGTCGCATCAGCAGGCGGCAACATGGAGGAGGACTGGGTCGCATCAGCAGGCGGCAACATGGAGGAGGACTGGGTCAAATCAGCAGTCTGCATGGAGGAGGAGTGGATTGCATCAGCAGGCGGCAACATGGAGGAGGACTGGATCGCATCTGCAGGCGGCAACATGGAGGAGGACTGGATCGCATCTGCAGGTGGCAACATTAAGGAGGACTGGATCGCATCATCAGGCAGCAACATGGAGGAGGACTGGATCGCATCAGCAGGCGGCAACATGGAGGAGGACTGGATCGCATCAGCAGGCGGCAACATGGAGGAGGACTGGATCACATCTGCAGGTGGCAACATGGAGGAGGACTGGATCGCATCAGCAGTCTGCATGGAGGAGGACTGGATTGCATTAGCAGTCTGCATGGAGGAGGACTGGATTGCATCAGGCACCAGATCGGTGGGAACAGGATCAACAGGCAACATGGATAGTGGCACAGATATAAGAGCAGGAGATGAACTTTGTTTCTTTTTCTTAGGCTTAGATATTGGATTACTGCATGTAGTTGCCTTGTGCTGACCAGGCTGTACTGCTGATGGTGGGAAGGTAGAAACAGTACTAGGGGGAATAGAGGGAAGAGTATCAGAAATACAGGAAGATGTTGCCATGGGTAACGGTACTGCAGTAGGGTGCCCACGTGTCCCGGATTGCCCGGGACTGTCCCTTAATTGGCATCTGTGTCCCTGTTCCCGGATGCCTTCATTCCGGGACAATACAATGTCCCGGAATGAAGCACTGGGTAAAGTCATTATGAATTCAGCAGAGTCTGAGCCGTGGTAGCGCTGTCTGCGGCATGCAGAACCACCTCCCCATGACTTTCATTGTGCTCACTGGTTGCTACAGCCGCTTGGCGTGTAGCAACCAGTGACATCACGGCTGCAGTGCACCCCCTCTGTTCAGAACTGAAAGCGCGGGAGGATTTCACTTCCTCCTCTGCGCTTCTGCTCTGTCTGCCTCCTGGGACCCAAAGCAGCTGAGCTCCGAGGCTGCCCCCTGACATACCAGAGAGGGACACAGCTTCTGATCTGAGACGGAGAGCAGCATCATCACCTGAGGACAACAGAGAGTGGTGGCCCCGGGGAGCAGCAGGAGGCTGACTGGAAGGAACAGCACGAGAGGGAGTGAGAGAAGACCTGAGCAGCAGTGACATCCTCCCAGAGCCTGCACACCTTCCCCCAACGTCTGCTCCAGCTGTGCCTATCATCAAGGCTGACAGAGAGGACAAGGATGGTCTGGAGGTAGGTGCATACATCACACACACCTACCCACAGACAGGGGCTGGGACAGGGGGTACAGGAAGGACTGCAGGCCAGCTTAGGGGTTCAATTTCACTCACCCCTCTCTCTCTCCCATCCCCCTCTCTCTCCCACCCCTTCTCTCTCTCTCCCCTTCTCTCTCTCTCTCCCACCCCTTCTCTCTCTCTCTCTCTCTCTCTCCCCTTCTCTCTCTCTCTCTCTCCCCTTCTCTCTCTCCCACCCCTTCTCTCTCTCTCTCCCACCCCTTCTCTCTCTCTCTCTCTCTCCCTCACCCCTTCTCTCTCTCCCCTTCTCTCTCTCACACCCCTTCTCTCTCTCTCCCACCCCTTCTCTCTCTCTCCCACCCCTTCTCTCTCTCTCTCTCTCCCACCCCTTCTCTCTATCTCTCTCCCACCCCTTCTCTCTATCTCTCTCCCACCCCTTCTCTCTCTCTCTCTCCCACCCCTTCTCTCTCTCCCTCACCCCTTCTCTCTCTCCCCTTCTCTCTCTCACACCCCTTCTCTCTCTCTCCCACCCCTTCTCTCTCTCTCCCACCCCTTCTCTCTCTCTCTCTCTCTCCCACCCCTTCTCTCTATCTCTCTCCCACCCCTTTTCTCTATCTCTCTCCCACCCCTTCTCTCTATCTCTCTCCCACCCCTTCTCTCTCTCTCTCTCCCACCCCTTCTCTCTCTCTCTCTCTCCCACCTCTTCTCTCTCTCTCTCTCTCCCACCTCTTCTCTCTATCTCTCTCCCACCCCTTCTCTCTATCTCTCTCTCTCTCTCTCTCTCTCTCACCCCTTCTCTCTCTCTCTCTCTCACCCCTTCTCTCTCTCTCTCCCTCACCCCTTCTCTCTCTCTCTCTCTCTCTCCATCACCCCTTCTCTCTCTCTCCCTCACCCCTTCTCTCTCTCTCCCCCACCCCTTCTCTCTCTCTCTCCCACCCCTTCTCTCTCTCTCCCACCCCTTCTCTCTCTCTCTCGCTCCCACCCCTTCTCTCTCTCTCTCTCCCACCCCTTCTCTCTCTCTCTCTCTCTCTCTCTCTCTCTCTCCCCTTCTCTCTCCCACCCCTTCTCTCTCTCTCCCCCCCCTTCTCTCTCCCACCCCTTCACTCTCTCCCACCCCTTCTCTCTCTCTCCCACCCCTTCTCTCTCTCTCCCACCCCTTCTCTCTCTCCCACCCCTTCTCTCTCTCTCTTTCACCCCTTCTCTCTCTCTCTCCCACCCCTTCTCCCATCCTCACCAAGCCCCTCTCCCCTCCCAAATGGACACTAACAGGTGACAGCAAGTGAGAGTTAGTGATCCCATCCCTTCCCAAGCACTGCCACTTAACCCATGCCCCCAGCACTGCCAGTCTGCCACTGGCCTCATCCTCCTAATGAAGGACTACAGGTCCCAGCATTAGTCCCTTAGAGCTGAGGATCTGACATGCTCCCCCAATGGACGGGGTAGGAATCGGGTAGGTCAGTGTAATGATCAGGTAGGTCAGTGTAGGAATCAGGTTAGTGTAGTGGTCAGGTATTTCAATGCAGCAATCAATTAGGTCAGTGTAGGGATCAGGAAGGTCAGTGTAGTGGTCAGGTAGGTCAGTGTAGGGATCAGGTACAGTAGGTCAGTGTAGTAGTCGGGTAGGTCAGTGTATGTGCAGTTTTTACCCCAGATCCCTTGTGTCATTTGTATTTCTTTTGTGGTATAAAGTACAGGGTTTTATATACAACTTTAGTGCCTTAGATATAAACAGCATTTGTTTCATGTATGTTAGCCCAACATCGCAAGAACAATTACACTCTGTGAATCTAAGCAGCTGCAATGTTGGGCTTCCATACATGAAACAAATGCTTAAATAGGTAAGGGGCGGGGCCTCTCGGCCACGTCATATGGCGGCACTGCCTCCTTGTGATGTCACCGACCGCTGCTTGCTGGGGGGGGGTGTCCCTGAATGGCTGTATGGAAATGTGGTCACCCTATACTGCAGGGGTAGCTTTCAATTGATTGCATACAGGGGAAGTGTGCCCTCTGGTGGCAGGGTACTTATGTGACTTATCTAGCACTGGGGATATGATCTCTGACCAAGTTTGTAGCAGAGGTTGAACTAAAGTCAGTCTGTCTCTCCCTTGCTCACATTGCTCAATTAAACAGTGCACAGAAGCAATACATTCCAACACCACCTGCTGTGAATAGGCTGCATACTGCTGGAGAAATGAACCTGCACAATTTTTTAGCAACCATCCCAAAAATCCAGCCTGGTACAAAGTAAATGGAGGAGTGAAAACATCATGGTCCTGAGAGGTAACCTGAAACAGTAGCTCAGAACAGACCTGAATGAAAGGTAGTACTTGACCAAATGAAAATCTACCCTCCACGGCTAAGGCATGTGCAGTCAGAATGCTTCCAAGCAGCTCCTCCTCAGTGAGATCCTGCCACAGTGAATGACACAAATCCTTATCCTCTACTGCAAGTTGCACACGGCAAATAACCTGCACCCTCAACATTGTGAAAGGAAAAGCAAAAATCCAAATCAACTGGCTCTCAGTCCCCAAGTGTAGCAGATCTGGTCGTTAGTGGGCGTCACGATTATGTCAGGATCAGCAGCTAAGGTGACCAGACACGTAGCTACACAGAGGAACTGAGACCAAACAAAGGATATATGTATTAAGTGATATTTATTTACAGTGAACATACACCAATAAACATACACAGCAACCAGTGAAAACATAAACCACTCCAGCAAACAAGAATAACTAATAAACCTAACAGCTATCTATATACAAAATCTACAACATAAGGGAAAAGGCAACAGGGATGCAAGGAAAGGGACACGGCTGGGGACAAGAGCAAAGAACAAGGCAAGAAGGGTGCAGGATGGATCAGGATAAGGATAAGGGCAGGTTATCAGGCACAAGCTGGTAGCAGGCAGACAGGAAAGGACCAGAATCGTGACGCACTGGGGAAAGGGAGGAGCAGCCTTAAATATCCACCTGGCAGTTGGAGCCAGGTGTGGCTGATCAGAACCTGCTGGCTTCTAGGAGACACCTGCTGGTGGACACTGGAACTGCACCAAACAGCCCAGAGCAGGATAGTGCCACCAGGAGGTGAACTTAATCCTAACAGATGGTGAGCAGTGACAGTGCATGCATCAGTGAGACTGTGCCTCTTATGCACATGTTGGAGCACACACTACGTGGAATAATGGACAGGGCCCCCTGAGGCAGAACAGAGGGAGGAAGAGGAGGACTTCCTTACCTCTCAAGGCCCCCTTTATCCAGACAGTGGTCCTGCTTGCCCACCTACAGTAGGTGCACGCGATATTGTGTCAATCTCGCTCCCTTTCCTACGAGCCCCATCGCGGGAGCCAGCGCCGAGCTGGCTTGCCGCGATGGAGACAGAGCCGTCATAGAAGCGACGGGAGATCCGACTTGGATTCCCGCCAATTCTACACGTGTGCGGCGTTTGTTATGAATCCTGAGGGGGAAGTCCCCGCCGGATTTTAAATAAAAATTCGGCATGGGTTCCCCCCTCAGGAGCATACCGGGCCCTTAGGTCTGTTATGGGTTGTAAGGAGAGCCCCCCTACGCCGAAAAAACGGCGTAGGGGGTCCCCCTACAATCCATACCAGACCCGTATCCAAAGCACGCTACCCGGCCGGTCAGGAAAGGAGTGGGGACGAGCGAGCGCCCCCCCCCTCCTGAGCCGTACCGGGCTGCATGCCCTCAACATGTTGATGAGGACATGTTGATGAGGACAGGGCCCCTTCCCGACAACCCTGGCCGTTGGTTGTCGGGGTATGCGGGCGGGAGGCTTATCGGAATCTGGGAGCCCCCTTTAATAAGGGGGCCCCTAGATACCGGCCCCCAACCCTAAGTGAATGGATATGGGGTACATCGTACCCCTACCCATTCACCTGGAGGAAAAGTGGTAAAAACACAAATAAAAAACACAGGGTATTAAAATATTTTATTAGTCTGCTCCGGAGGCTCCCCCTGTCTTCTTTAGCTCTTTTACCAGGGGGAGCTTCTTCTTCCGATTTCCGGGGGTCTTCTCCTGCTCTCCGGGGTCTTCACCGCTCTTCTGTGACGTCTTCTCCGCTCCGGGGGGTCTTCTTCTATGTTCGGCGCTCTCCGCTCTTGACTCGGCGCACCCCGGTTCTTCCTCCCGCTGTCCGGTGCCTTCTCCTTCTTCCGCTGTTCTGTGACGTCTTCTCCTCTTCTTCCGCTGTTCTGTGACGTCTTCTACTTCTCCCTTCAGGCCGCTGTGCTGTGACGTCTTCTCTTCTTCTCTTCTCCCGATGCTGACACGTCGCCTCTTCTCGCTGCAATGACGTGTGCGTGGCTTGCATCGGATTTATATAGGCCTCACAGTCCCATCTTGCTCTGGTACCTACCCATGTGATACCTACACACGTGGTACCTACCGGAGCATGATGGGACTGTGAGGCCTATATAAGTCCGACGCAAGCCACGCACACGAAGGGGACCTAAGGGCCCGGTATGCTCCTGAGGGGGGAACCCATGCCGAATTTTTATTTAAAATCCGGCGGGGACTTCCCCCTCAGGATTCATAACAAACGCCGCACACGTGTAGAATTGGCGGGAATCCAAGTCGGATCTCCCGTCGCTTCTATGACGCGCACGTTGGAATGTGCTGTCACTATTCCAGTGAGTGCGAGATGTCGGCGAGATCTCGGCACCATGTCGCCGAGAATCAGCACGATGCTGTCGTGCTAAAACACAATATCACAAACACCTACTGTAGCACACAGGAAGGGGACAAGGAGGAGGAGGATGATTGTATCATCAGCATGGAGGTGGAGCCTATCACTCAGCATCAGCAGCAGCAGTCTTCAAGGGATCATTTACAGTCCCAAGGAACCCATGGACTTTTACGTGGCTGGGATGAGGTGGCTGCGGATCCTGTCGTCCTCAGTGACCCAGAGGACTGTGCCCCAAATGCCTCAGCAAACCTACGCTGCATAGCCTCCCTGATCCTGCAAAGCCTGCGTAAGGATCCTCGTATTCGGTATCAAGGAGAGGGATCATTACTGTCTGTCAACTCTCCTTGATCCATGTTACAAGAGTAAGGTTGCGGAGCTTATCTTGCCGTCGCAGAGGGAGCAGAAGCTGAAACATCTTCGGGAGGCCTTGCAGAAAGGTCTGTGCAACGCGTTCCCAGAACCTGGGGGATTACCAAATCCTGGTCCTGGACAACGTGTTGCTGAGGCTTCGGTGAGTCAAAGAAGGAGCGGTGGAGACGATGGCCGTCTGACTGATGTGTCCAGACAATTTTTTAGTCCGCAGCCCTGAGGTATGACCGGTTGCAGCAACCATCGCCAGCGTCTGGTTTACATGGTGCCGGAGTATCTAGGGGCAAGATCAGACTTGGACACCTTCCCCACCGAAAATCCTCTGGCTTACTGGGTCTTGAGGATGGATCACTGGCCAGAGCTTGCACAGTACGCAATTGAGCTACTGGCTTGTCCTGCATCCAGCGTTCTTTCAGAACGCACATTCAGTGCTGCTGGAGGCTTTGTGACCGATCACAGGGTACGTCTCTTCATAAAAATTAATCAGGCTTGGATCAACACCAGCTACGAAGCACCTGATGCTGATGTAACTGAATAATTTTTTGGAAATGTCAGATCCCTTGGAGACTGCCTATGCTAATGCTGAGTGACTGTCCTGTTATGCTGCTGACTGAATATCCTTTTCCTCCTCAATGATCTTGCTACTAGCTAGTAAGAATATTGTTGGTTCTGGGCACCGCCACCAGTGCCTAAGGCCCAATTTTTCTGCCCCTGTTTAACAGGGGCGTGTAATAACAATTTTTGATGCAATACTTTGCATGAGGCGCTTTGCTGCGCTCCAATTACAGTATCTGTGAGGGGTTGCAGTGTTTTTTGCACAGCCACAAGTGCCTAAGGCCCAATTTTTTTGCCCCTGTTCAACAGGGGCGTGTAATTACAATTCTTGATCTAATATTTCACAGCAGGGCGTTTCAGAGCCCACCAAGACTAACTGTGAGGGCTTACAATGTTGTGGCAACACCAACACCTAGGTCCCAAATTTCTGCAGAGTATATATGGCAGGCCCCTACTTTCAAACATCCAAATTACAAATGACTCCTAATTGAAAACGGAAGGAGCCAACAGGAAGTGAGAGGAAATCTACCCCTAGGAAGGGAAATTCTCTTCTGTAAGAGGTGTCTCCTGTCCACTGATGCTTTATCACAATCCTTGTTTCACAAAAAAAAAAAAATTCAAAAAATCATTTGTCATTGGGACAGAAAGTGAGGTGCAATATTCTGAACAGATGCACACAGACAGCAAAACCAATGTTACAAGGGTGATATGATAACTCTTCTCTATGTTTTCAGAAAAGCTTAAAAAAAAATTTTATGGTTGAAGCTACACTTTAAAGAAGTACCAGTTAAAAATTACAAATAGATTCTACTTAACAACAAACCGACAGTCCCTGTCTTGTTTGCACCACCTGTATACTTTTGTTCAAAGGGGCTTTTTAATGACCTGGAGGGAGGGGGGCGGGGAAACCTATGCTATTTTTCTCAGTGATTTTCATCCATATTGCAGGGACCAAACATTACATTAAAGCCGCAAGCAGTCTTAAATTACTTTTTTATTATAGTAATCTTATTTTGTGCAGGGACAGTTCTAAACACGTACCACTACTATAGACACCCAGCAGGTACGATATTTAAAGGAATTTTTCTTTTCACTTTAAGCATCATTAAAATCGCTGCTCCACAAAAAATGACAGTTTTTAAAACTTTTTTTTCCATTGATACATGTTTCCTGGGGCAAGACCCGGGTCCCCAAACCCGTTTTCTGACAATAACTTGTATATTGGGCTTTAAAATGAGCACTTTTGAATTTGAACGTTCGAGTTCAATAGACGTCAATGGGGTTCGATACGTTCGCGCGAACGTTAGGTCCGTTTGAAGGTTCTGGTGCGAACCGAACACGGGGGTGTTCGGCTCATCCCTACTCTCCACACTCCTCTCCTATACATAGTTCCCCCTATCGCACTCTCCACACTCCTCTCCTGTACATACTGCTCACTGTCATACCCTCCACACTCCTCTCCTATACATACATGTCTTACCCTCCACACTCATTTAATGTACATACTGCTCAGTATCATACCGTCTACACTCCTCTCCTGTACATACTGCTCACTGTCAAACCCTCCACACTCCTCTCCTGTGCATACAGCCCACTATCATACCCTCCACACTCCTCTCCTATACATACATGTCTTACCCTCCACACTCATTTAATGTACATACTGCTCAGTATCATACCGTCTACACTCCTCTCCTGTACATACTGCTCACTGTCAAACCCTCCACACTCCTCTCCTGTGCATACAGCCCACTATCATACCCTCCACACTCCTCTCCTGTGCATACTGCCCACTATCATACCCTTCACACTCCTCTCCTGTGGATACTGCCCCCATCATACCCTCTACACTCCTCTCCTGCACACACTGCCCACTATTATACCATCCACACTCCTCTCCTGTACATACCAGTAATTGGTACCATAGCTTGTAGACCCTATAACTTTCACCGAGACAAAATAATAAATATTCATTTTTTTTACCAAAGATATGTAGCAGTATACATTTTAGAACAAAATTTATGAAGAAAATTTACTTTTTTGCAAAATGTTATAATAGATTATTATAATATAATTATTTTTTTTACAAAATTTCCGTTCTTTTTTCATTTATAGCGAAAAAAAATAAAAAACAGCAGAGGTGATCAAATACCACCAAAAGAAAGCTCTATTTGTGGGGAAAAAAAGGACACAAAAGCTGAAAATTGGTCTGGTTATTAAAGGTGTTTAAGTGCCCAGTGGTCAAGTGGTTAAATTCCAAATTTCGATTTTTTTTTATTTTCGATTTTTTTTTATTTTTAAATTGTTCAATTTTCGAAATTTCGAATTTTTAATTTTCGAAATTTCGAATTTTTCCGAAATTTTGAAATTTTTTCATTTTCGAATTTTCGAAATTCGAATATTCGAAATTCGAATATTCGAAATTCGAAAAGTCGAATATTCGAAATTCGAATATTCGAAATTCAAAATTCGAATATTCGAAATTCGAAAAGTCGAAAATTAAAAATACGAAAATTGAAAATTCGAAAATTCGAAATTTCGAAAATGAAAAATTCGAAATTTCGAAAATGAAAAATTCGAAATTTCGAAAAAGAAAAATTCAAATGTTCGAAAATTCAAAAATTAGAAATTAGAAAATTAGAAAATGAAAAATTCGAAATTTTGAAATTTGAAAATTTCCAAATTAGAAAATGAAACATTTTCGAAATTCCGAATTTTAGAATTTTTCGAATTTTCGAAATTTGAAAATGAAAAAATTCGAAAACGAAAAAAATTACAAAATTTTCGTATTTCCGAATTTTTCCGAAATTTTGAATTTTTTTGGAAATTGAAAAATTTGAAATTTCGAAAATGAAAAATTCGAAATTTCGAAAATGAAAAATTCGAAATTTTTCATTTTCGAATTTTTCATTTTTTGAAATTTCGAATTTTTCATTTTTTGAAATTTCGAATTTTTCATTTTCCAAATGTCTAATTTTTCATTTTTGAAATTTCGAAATTTCGAATCTTTCGAAAATGAAAAATTCGAAATTTCGAAAATTCGAAATTGGAAAATTAAAAATTCGAAAATTCGAAATTCGAAAATGAAAAATTCGAAAATTCGAAAATTGGAATTTTCGAAACTGAAAAATTCGAAAATTCGAAATTCCGAAATTTAGAATTTTCGAAAGATTCGAAATTTCGAAATTTCGAAAATGAAAAATTTGAAATTTCGAAAATAAAAATTCTGAAAAATTCTAAATTAACGAATTTCCGAATCTTTGTTAAAAACGAATTAGTAACTAAACTAATTGCACATGTCTAGCAAACACTGATTCACGTAAAACTGGCCCTCCCAGCAACAACTCAACAGCTGAAAGCTATCCGGGTGCACCGGCAAAAGCCTGAATGCCGATTCAATGTCCGACTTGGCTATCAGTGCCCCACGCCCGTACCGCCGGACCCAGCTGACCACCGCGTTGAGCGACGTGTAGGATACCGTGCATGCTTTAGGGGCCAATGAAATCGTTCACCGAACCCTCTTTAGGGAAAGATAAGTGGTGGGTAAGACGGAACTTGTTCCGTTCCTTCTTAGGCACCACCCCCAACGGAGATACGACCATCGCGTGGATCTCCATCGCTGCCTCCCGCACCGGCACCTCTTCTTCTCCCCCTGACAGTTCGCCTTCGGATCGGTCCTCCCTGACTGGGATAGGTGGCGCTGTCAGCCCCCCAGGTGAAGCAAACCTGGAGGTTGCGAAGGCCTCTCTCTGATCAGGCCGGCCCGCATCTGCTTTGCCACCCCTCCGTGCTGCACCTCCCCGTCCACCTGGTGTGCTCCTGGGACTGTCCTCACCACAACCTCCACCATCTTGGGTCCCTCCAGTCCGGCCCGATAGGCCACGCCCACCCGTGGAACCGCCGGCCCCACGTGGAGAGGGCCCCGGGGCCATGCCAGTGTGTTCCTCCTGCCGAGCACCCCCCACGATACTACTGTCCCCGATCGGGAGGGAATGTCCACCATCTCCCCGCGGATTGAACTTGGGGAAGCGGCACCTGACCGGCCCCGGCCCCTGAACTCGGCTGGTCACGTGTAAGCAGCCCAGGCCCCGCGCTCTCGTCCCGCTAGTTCCTCTTCGCCGGGGGGGGACGGATCAACCCCCCGGGGGACTCCTCACCTGCCTCTGTGACATGGATGCTGGGCTGGGTGAATAGCGGGCCGGCGGCCGTGACCGCCGCCCGCGTGGAGTCGTGTCTCCGCTCGTCCCCTCTCCCGATCCTCCGGCCTGGTCCTCGAGCATCCCCGCGATGCCCTGCTCCAGCCAATCCGGCCCTTTATCTGCCGCCACCCGCAGTCGCCCTAACAGCAGATCTATGCATGCCATGCTGGAGGAGCAGCGTGAAAAACTGCCTCCTCCACTAACTACCCCTGCAAACTGTTCCCGCCTCTTCTATTTATACGGCCACTCCCCCTCAGCCTTTCCCCCTTACCTCTCCATCCCCCAGTAAATTAACCCCTGTGTGTCCTGCACACACTGTCATGCCCGGCCCTCCACTATGGTATTTCTTACTTTTTGTTCTGTGCCTCACTTGATTCTGAATCACAGAACTTGGTGGAAGCAGCACCTCAATGAGATATGTAGCACTACCCCTGGAGGAGCTGCTGGTTTAGATTTGGGTCTACGCTTTGCCTATAAACCCCAAAAGTTTGGCTCAAACCCTCCCTTGGCACAACTGGACAACCCAATGATTGTGGAACCCACTGACAGTTGGAAACCACAATGATACCATACAGTGATATAAATACAGTTAAATACTGTTACCTTATGCTGGTTACCCGTCCAACTGTAACAGACAAGATTCCACACAAGATGCAGTTTGATCAAGAATAAAGCGTTTACTTGGTAAAAGAAGGATAAAGCACGGTTTCAAATCACAGTCAGGTGATTGGTGATTGAGTCAGGTGACCATACGGGCACCCAGGGCGCTCATCCAGATTCCCCGGGGGGTTCCCCCTTGGGTTTCTGCGCTGGCACCACCTGCTGGAGGAAACCTATCTTTTGCCCGATTGGTAGCCAAATTTTTGGTACATTTAAAGTTTCGGTTCCTTCAGGGATGTAAAATGCAGAGACCTACATTTGGGGTCTTCCTCATGTTTGCCAGGTCTGCCCTGCCTAATTTTGGCCTAATCTGCATTTTGTTTCTTTGTTTCCTGGATGGTCAGGTATCATTTGCGGGGCATGGAGTGACGCACTTCTGTTTTTTGTAGGTTATCCAAGCTTAAACCGTCACTTCTGGGTTATTCGGCTATGGAAGCTGAAGGCGGATCTGACACCCCTGTGTATGGTCGGCAGGGTCAGCGTCTGAAGGAGAGGCACCTTTCTGGATGTAAGCAGCTAGATTCTCTACTTTGCTTTTCCCGTTCCTTTTGTTTCTAAAATTGGAGGTTTATTCTGCAAACATTCCATTGAGCATTCATATATTATAGATCTCATGCTGGCTGATTGCCGCATATGTGGCTTTGGATTTCTTTCTATCTTGACTGCGCTGATGGTCTAATTTGCACTTATCAGGTATGCAGTTGTTAAACCCCGCCGTCAATTAAAAATAAAAAAATGACGTGGGGTCCCCCCCAAATATTCATTGCAGACCCTTCAGGTCTGGTGTGGATTTTAAGGGGAACTCCACCCCAAATTAAAAAAAATGGAGTGGAGTTCCCCCAAAAATCCACACCAGACCCCTTATCCGAGCACGTAACCTGGTCGGCCGCAGAAAAGAGGGGGGACAGAGAGCAGCCCCCCCTCCTGAACCGTACCCGGCCACATGCCCTCAACATGGGGAGGATGTCCCCATGTTGATGGGGACAAGGGCCTCATCCCCACAACCCTTGGTTGTGGGGGTCTGCGGGCGGGGGACTTATCAGAATCTGGAAGACCCCTTTAAAAAAGGGGACCCCCAGATCCTGCCCCCCCCTACGTGAACTGGTAATGGGGTACATTGTACCCCTACCATTTTACGAAGGAAGTGTAAATAATTGTAAAAAAAACACACACACCGTGGAAAAAAGTCCTTTATAAAAAAAAATAATAATAATAAACCAGTGGTGGTAATCCACTCTCGATCCCCGCTCCAACGTTGTCAGTATCCAGCGACGGGTGATCTCCTCTCCAGTCCAGCGAAGATCCAGAGCGGGATCCAGAGCGCAGCATCGCCGGCCGCCTGTCTCCACCGGAGACAGCCCGGGGAATGACGTGGCTGGAGCTAATGACATTTATTATATACGTGAGGCGGGGCCACCCGTCACGTGACCCCATCCCCCTCTGACACACCCTCTGCTACGTCACTGGGGAAGCCCAGGTTTCCCCCTTGTGTCAGAGGGGGGTGGGGTCACGTGACGGGTGGCCCCGCCTCACCTATATGATAAATGTCACTAGCTCCAGCCGCGTCATTCGCCGGGCTGTCTGCGGTGGAGACAGGCAGCCGGCGATGCTGCGCTCTGGATCCTGGATGATCTTCTCATCGCTGGACCGGAGAGGACATCACCCGTCGCTGGATACCGACAACGTTGGAGCGGGGAGCGGGGATCGAGAGTGGATTACCACCGCTGGATTTTTTTTTTTTTTTTTTTTAATAAAGGACTTTTTTCCACGGTGTGTGTGTGTGTTTTTTACAATTATTTACACTTCCTTTGTGAAATGGTAGGGGTACAATGTACCCCATTACCATTTCACATAGGGGGGGCCAGGATCTGGGGGTCCCCTTTGTTAAAGGGGTCTTCCAGACTCTGATAAGCCCCCCGCCCGCAGACCCACACAACCACAGGGCAAGGGTTGTGGGGATGAGGCCCTTGTCCCCATCAACATGGGGACATCCTCCCCATGTTGAGGGCATGTGGCCTGGTACGGTTCAGGAGGGGGGGGGGCGCTCTCTCGTCCCTCCCCTCTTTTCTGTGGCCGGCCAGGTTACGTGCTCGGATAAGGGGTCTGGTGTGGATTTTTGGGGGAACTCCAAGCCATATTTTTTTTAAATTTGGGGTGGAGTTCCCCTTAAAATCCACACCAGACCTGAAGGGTCTGGAATGGATATTTGGGGGGAACCCCACGTATTTTTTTTTTTTTATGAATGAATTCTCTCTGAAGTGCCGGGAGCCGACAATTCATTATAGCCGCAAGTCATTTTTAAATGACTTTTTTTCCTTCAGAAATTACACTTTGTGCAGTTCTTTTTTTGCATTGATACATGTCAGGGTCAGAACACAGGTCCCCAAACACTTTTTAGGACAATAACTTGCATATTAGCCTTTAAAATTAGCACTTTAGATTTCAAACGTTTGAGTCCCATAGACTTTAACGGGGTTCTAAAGTTCACACGAATATTTGGTGTGTTCGCAGGTTCTGGTGTTGGGGTGTTCGGCTCATCCCTACTCATAATTACTTGTATAATTTTGTATGCCCCTCCAGATTGGTCCTTTATCCCAGTGGTCATCAACCCTGTTCTCAGGGCCCACAAACAGGCCAGGTTTGCAAGATAACTGAAATACATTACAGGTGGTATCATTTGCTGCTCAGTGATTGCAGTATTCTAGTCTGCATCTCCCCAAGGTAATACATAAAACCTGGCCTGTTAGTGGGTCCTGAGGACAGGGTTGATGAACACTGCTTTAGCCTATTGCCAGCATTCTCCAACATATGTCTTTGTACATGTGTGTTTGACATATAATATCTTCCCCTCTCTATGGTACACCATATGACTCTATCTTAAGGTTCTCCTCCTGATGTTGTCCCAAGAAATGTACATTCATACATTTTCTAAACGCATCCATCAATATTTACAGGTAAAAGTTCATTTATTTATTCACATATTTTATTTTATTTTTTCTTTTTCTTATTCTTTCTTTATCATCCTTTCACTGCATATACCCATTGGCATTCTGTTTATAACATTGATTATGATCTGGTCATCATTTATATTAGGGCTGTTACTGATCAAATTTTTTCTGTTCGATTAATCTTTTTTTTTTTATCGATTAATCGACTAATTTCGAATTAATCATAACGCACATACAGATCCAACTACTTTTAGCTGATCTCCTTGCAGGCTGATTCCCAGTGCAGCTACCAACCACTGGAAAAATGGATAGCAGGATACAAAAAACACACAAAGGCAGCGCTTGATGTGAATAGCATTAAAACTTTTATAGTCTTCAAGTAGGTAACCAAATAAATATTGCACTGGAGATAAAATCGATGTAGCTACATAAACTGTAAAAATGGTGCGAGTAATACCAAACGGTACCAAAAGCAGTCATAAAAAATTTGCACAGCCCTAATTTATATATATTATTTGTTTTTCTTAAATGTGTTTATTGTTGTATTTTCTTGTGTATACCATTATGTGATTTTTCATTTTCATTCTGCGTTTCAGTAGTGCTTGACAAACTCCTGAAGAAGACAAATTGAATGGCGAAACATTTCGAAAGAATTGTCTGTATGCATTTATGAAGCCTTATTTATTATATGATGGATTTTTATATCTTTTCTAATTTTGTATAATAAAATGTATCTATTTTTGATATAAACTTTCGTATTTTTTGCACCTTAAAAATTCTGTTCGATTCTCCTATATTTAGTTTCAAATCACAGTTGACTTCAAACAGGGCCATGTAAGAGTCAATGATATGGGATTAACCTCCCTGGCGGTCTTCCCGTGTCTGACACGGGGTTAGATTTTCCTGCTACGATCGGTAACCCCGTGTCAGCCACGGGCTTGCCTCGCTAGATCCACAGGCACAAGTTACTTACCTTGTCCCTGGATCCAGCGATGCCACCGCGCTGTGTGAGCGAGCGGGACCTCGCTCGATTCACACAGTGCCTCCGTGTGACGCCGATCTCCGTTCCCTGCGACGTTACGACGCACGGGGACGGAGAACGGCGCCAAATTCAAAAAAGTAAACAAACACCTTACATACAGTATACTGTAATCTTATAGATTACAGTACTGTATGTAAAAAAAACACACCCCCCCTGTCCCTAGTGGTCTGTCCTGTGTCATGCATGTCATTTTATATAATAAAAACGTTTCTTTCTCCCTGCAAACTGTAGATTGTCCATAGCAACCAAAAGTGTCCCTTTATGTCAAAAATAGTTTTAGATCAGCTAAAAAACAGCGATAATAAATTATAATCACTTGCAGAATTGTGCGATAGCGATTTGTGGGGAAATTCGTCATAAAAAAAAAAAAATAATGACAGCAACAATTCTGCAACTGAGCAAATTTCAGTGATTTTGATTTGATTACATTATTGAATAATTTTTATTATAATTATATTATTATTTGTTATAATTATTTATAATTATTTATTATATTATAATTTATCATTTTGTTTTTAAAAAAATGTCATACCCGGGATGCCTATTAGAAGCTTGTTTGGTCAGATTTAAGTGAGTTATTTCTAAAAATTACAGACCTACAATATAAAACGCCAAATTTCCTTGCAAATAATGGTACCGCTTTTAGCATGTTTTTTCAGACAGAATCATACCGCCAGGGAGGTTAAATAACAAGTTTAAACAATGCAAGGTGAAGTCACGCCTAAGTAAGTACGCAGTGGAGGGATTTCCCCAATGCAGTAATGTCAGCACTGGAGTACCTCTCCACCAGGTCTCACCAAGCTCTCGGAAATAACAATGGCCCAGATTCAAGAAGCACTTGCGCGGGAGCAAGTGTGATTTGCGCCGCGCAAGTACTGATTTGCTCCCATGCAAATTTGCGGCTGATTCAGTAAACCAGTTAAGCCTGAAATGCGGCCATTTTCCCGCGCACACAGCCTAGCTGCTCCTGCGCAATTTTCGCGCAATTTTGCGCGGGGTGTAAGTTGCGCCTTCATGGAATTCCCTCAGCGAATATGTAAATTAGGTACTGCCGATGATTCAGAAACATGCGCGTATGATGCGCATCTTGCGCTGGAAGCGCGCAAGCTTTTTTCCCCTGGCAAACTTGCTCCTGCTAAAAGCAGGGGCAAGTTAGCAAAAGATGGCCAAATGTCATCTGAAGGAGCGCGCAACTTCAGCAGCACCTAGACAGACGAGCTGAAAAAGCAGAGCACCCACATTTTAGGGACCTCACATCTGTGCACCAACATGCCAGGGGCAGCTATGGTTCTTGATATTCTATTGACTGAGCCGACTCGTAGGAGGGCACGGGAGAGGATTTACAGAGGGCGCTACAACCTTTTTCATATGAGTGATAATGAGGTGTATCACATGTTTCGCTTCAGCCCTGAAGTCATCCTTGAGTTGGTAACAATCCTGCAGGATGACATCAGCAGCCCGACCCATCGGGGACAGGCAGTGCAGCCACTGGTGAAGGTAGTGGCAACCCTTCATTTTTTGTCAAGTGGCTCATTTCAGCGCACAGGTGGAATGGTGGCGGGGATGTCCCAATCCAGCATGAGCAGGTGTGTGCACCAAGTGATCCCTGCAATACTCAGACGAATGGGCACACAATTTATCAAACCAACCACGGCTGACCTGCGGCAGAAGGCAATCAGTGATTTTTATGCACTAGCCAGATTTCCACGCACTGTGGGTGCAATAGATTGTACCCATGTGGCACTACGCCCCCCCCCCGGCACCTCGAGCATATCTACTGCAACAGGAAGCATTGGCATTCGATAAATGTGCAGGTGATTGTGGATGCACATGGCCTCATATGGCATGTCCGTGCCAAACACCCAGGGTCAAGCCATGACAGTTTTATTTACCGACACAGCCCCATCCCAACCGAGTTTGACCAGAAAATGTATGGAGACAGCTGGCTGATTGGTGAGTGACATGGGTGTCAGGTATGACTGCCCCCCCCCCCCATGATGCACACATCACAAGGGGCACATGCACGACTAACATCCTCCTGTCTTTTTCCTTCCAGGTGACTCTGCATATGCCCTGGGACGTCACATGATGACTGTGACGGTATTGGTATGATATCCCCGTCAACGTTCCCTTCTTCCCATAACGAAAATCACCCCAATATTCCACGAGAAGGAATATCCCTGGAGTCGCCCAGAAAGCCACACATGCCAAGCTTACTGCTGGAACAACACAGAGTTTAATGTTATAACACACACAGCTTATATGTCATTTCCAAAACTGTTACAATGACAAATCTCCGCCCCCCTCTTACACAGTGGGGGGTCTTCAATACAGCTCCTTTGAAATAAAGATATTTCTTTGAACTAATCAGTATCTAGCCGGTTCAGCACCGCATATAGAGAGATAATTACCACAATGAAGCAATCAGCATAATTAACACAAGCCACTTAAACACAGATCTCCTTCACACAACACAATAGATCAATTAACCTTTAGAAATAGTGAGGGGACATTAGCTTCAATAACCGGATGGTAATCACAATGGCAAGCAGGGAGAATTAAACTGAGACATATAGGCAAATGTATCACAATGGCCCCCCCTTTTTCTCCCTGCTCCGGAAAACCCGGTTGGACCTTCCCTGGTCCAGTAGGGTTGACGGGTTTAGAGCTTTTAGTCCGAGGTTAACTCCGTTTGGCATGACTGACCTCCCTTGGCAACTGGTTCAGACTCAGGTATGCCACCGGGTCGTCAGATCACACGCCGGTCAGTCCCCAAGTCTTTGTGCGATCTGCAAAGTCACCAGAAGTCAGTGTGAAGACGGCGAATGGGTCTGTGCGCCGCCCTCTAGGTGTCCCGCTATGGGAGGGGCAGGTTATGGCTCTGAAGTGACAGTCACAGGAGATTCATAAAAAGAAAAAGTTATATTCGTTGAAATGCTGTAGCACTGGTGCTCAGAGTCCGGGGGGGGGGAAGGGGACTCAGAGCCCCATAAGGTCAGCCACCCCCTGCTCCCTCCGCAGCCGCCGGTTCTCCTCTTTGAGCTTCTCCAGCTCCATCTCCAGTTCATGGAGCCTGGGGGGGTCAGCCCGCTGTGACCTCAGGTGGTTGTTTTCCTCCTCCATGCGGCTTATGCACTCCTCCAGCTCTATGTACTCACGGATCAGATCCTGCTTGCTCATGTCCTGCAGGCTTTCCACGTGGTCCTTCATCATCAGGAACTGGGTGGTGGTGTAAGGGGCCACCGGTGGGCCCTTGGCGAACATCTCGGCCCGCATCTGGGGCGCCCGCTGCGATTCCATCTCCTCCAGTCGCTTCTTCTCCTCCCAGGTCCGCTGGTTATATGACTTCCAGGACCTCTTCTTCTTGGAGGGTAGCTGGCGGTGCCTCTTTCTGCCCAGCTCCCTCCAAGGCCCCTCCGGCTCATGGCTGTCGCCCATGACCAGCTGACAATGGTGTTCCCTGTTGTCCGTAATAACAGATTGTACCGTGAGGGCTTCGTAAGGGGTGCCCAATGGTTCTTCCTGACCCAGCTCTTGGGGATCCCAAGCCGAGTCTACACAATGGGCTGCTGCTGGTGGGCGGTACCCAGGTTGAGACCAGTTTGACCTGGTGTTGTCATTCATGGGGCAATTCTGCTTGAAGTGACCCAACTGTTTGCACCGGAAGCAGCGTTGTTCGTTGTCCTCCTGGCGTGGGTAGCGAGGGCTATATGTCATCGGTCTGTTAGGCGGTTGGTATCTAGCGGCTGGTGGGTGTGAGGGCGCCGTTGGTTGTGGAGGTTGTACCCGTGGTGTGACCTGGTTTGTCTTGCGAGTATCCGCATATTCATCTGCCAACTTCGCGGCCTCTGGTAGAGTCATGGGCCTGCGATCTCTCACCCAATCCTTGACATCCGTCTGGATGTGATTGTAAAATTGCTCCAGGAGCATTAGTTGCAAAATGTCCTCTGCGGTGGTGGCCTGGCTGCTGTTAACCCAGTTAGAGGCCGACAGGGACAGCTGGCATGCCCATTCCGCGTAAGAGTCTTTCGTGGTTTTGCGTGAGTCCCTGAACTTCTGTCGGTGGGACTCTGGGGTTACTGCATAACGAGCCAGGAGCACTTCTTTAACCCTGGCGTAGCTATGGATATCCTGATCTGGCACGGTCCGGAAAGCATCAGAAGCTTTGCCTGACAGTTTGCCTGACAATATTGCAACCCACTCTCTTCTAGCTATTCGGTGCAGGTTACATTGTCGCTCAAAATCCGCCAGGTAGTTATCAATTTCACAGTCCTTTTCATCAAAAGCTTTAAAAGCGCTAAACGGAATCTTCCTTGTGTCTGCTGTGCTGTACTCACTGTTCGGAGAAGGTGCGGCTGCTTGTTGGACTGCGGCCAGTTTTAACTGTAGTTCTGCGTCCCTTATTTGTTTATCCTCCTGTAGTTCTGCGTCTCTTATTTCTTTAGCCTTCTGTAGTTCTGCGTCCCTTATTTCTTTAGCCTCCTTCGCTAACAGGTCCATCACTCTCAGCACCACATCTTCCGTTGGGTTCGGGCCGAACCACGCTAGCTTCTCTCTCATTAGCTTGTTGGCTGGCGATTCCTCCTCCTGAATCACTGGTGTCTCCATCTCTTGTACTGCTGGCGTTGCTGCAATCCCGTCCTCCTGGTCTATCTCCATTGATTCTGCTATGATGACCCGCTTGGTTTTGTTGCTAGCAATCCTTCCACGAACTTCCAGTAGTTCTTCCAGTGTCTGCTTGGAATCCGGGTGTGAAGGGGAATAGAAGGGAAAAATCCCACTGCTGCCAACCAATTGTGACGGTATTGGTATGATATCCCCGTCAACGTTCCCTTCTTCCCATAACGAAAATCACCCCAATATTCCACGAGAAGGAATATCCCTGGAGTCGCCCAGAAATCCACACATGCCAAGCTTACTGCTGGAACAACACAGAGTTTAATGTTATAACACACACAGCTTATATGTCATTTCCAAAACTGTTACAATGACAAATCTCCGCCCCCCTCTTACACAGTGGGGGGTCTTCAATACAGCTCCTTTGAAATAAAGATATTTCTTTGAACTAATCAGTATCTAGCCGGTTCGGCACCGCATATAGAGAGATAATTACCACAATGAAGCAATCAGCATAATTAACACAAGCCACTTAAACACAGATCTCCTTCACACAACACAATAGATCAATTAACCTTTAGAAATAGTGAGGGGACATTAGCTTCAATAACCGGATGGTAATCACAATGGCAAGCAGGGAGAATTAAACTGAGACATATAGGCAAATGTATCACAATGACCCCATTTCGTAACCCTCAAACACCAGGAGAGGAAAGATATAACGAAGCCCATGCACGTACCCGTGCGGTGGTGGAGCGCACATTTGGCATCCTTAAATCTCGATTCAGATGTCTGGATAAATCAGGGGAGACCCTGTTGTATTCACCCAACTTTGTGTGCCAAATCGTCGGGGCATGTAGTATTCTCCACAATTTTGCTCAAAGAAGGGGCATGCACATTGAGCTACGCAATGACCTTACCCCCGAACCATGCAACCCCCCCCCCCCAAGAAACACTACCGGATCTTCTGAGGGAAGAGAAATCCGGAATGGTCTTGTGGAACGTCTCTTTGCACATTAAACACACCCTGATCTTGTCACAAGTATAATGCATGTATGCACACCACTGTAGTCCCTAGCACACACCCGACACATGCACCCCAAATTGGATTAGACCCAACAATACCCCATGGTATTAGGGAGCAGCAACGCCGCGTCAAGGCTCCAATTATGTTGCTGTCCATTCATACACCTTTCACATGGCAGAGGGTGACACCCCTTTTCCAGCAGGAGTGCCACCCCCCCCATTCACATACCAGTCACACTGTAGTATACACTCCTCACCGTGTGTAGGGACTACAAATAAATATAAAAGCTCATATCCTGAGCATATAAAAAAAATAAACTCATATCCTGAGCATATATAAAAAAAAAATAATAAATCATATTCTGTGCATAAAATAAATGTAGAAATTATATTATTTTTTAGTTTTTTTCTTTGGGCCAAGGGTGCCCCGGCTCTGGCTCCTCAATCTCCGTGGTGCGGAGGAGGCATGGGGTGGGGATTGAGGGGGGAGGAGCATCAACCCCTACTTCCACACTCCGCGCAGGTGGTGGCTGCATGCCCTCCATGGCGTTGGCCAGGCGGGCGAGGATGGTGTTGGTCTGGGCCAACATCCTCATTTGGCGGGTGGTGGTATCCCGCTGATGACGGCGGGTAACTCTCGCCTCCTCCCGCACTGCAGCGGTGTTGGCCTGCACAGCAGCGGTATTGGCCTCCACCACAGCTGTCATCCTGCTTAATAAAGCGGGTGTGGTCTCCTGAGCCACCAATCAGGTGACTATGGCCTTGGAGTTGCCACTAATTTCCCCCAGGCTCTGTGAGACATGTTTGTCCCGGTCCGCATGCAGGGTGAGGGCATGCTGCACAGAGGTGGAGGTGGATGCCATGCTGTCCGCCAGACGACGCACCTCTCCCACCATGGCCCCTATATGGCGGGTCTGCAGGGCCTGCTCCTCCAGCAGACCGTCACGGAGGCTGGAGGATATATGCCTCGTTTTGGACTGAGCCTTCCTGGGAGGAGAGGCTTGGGCACGGACAGAGGGAGAAGGGGAGGGGTCCACAATGGAGGGGCTTGCCCTGGAGGGGCTTGCCCTGGAGGGGGATGACGTGCTGGGCGGGGGGGTGGTGGGTTGCCCAGAGATGGTGGTATCCTCCTGGAGGGAGCCAGAGTCCTCCTGGATGAGGAAAAAGGAATCCTCCTCGCAAACAAGTTCCTCCACCATACTTGGCCCCGGTAGGATCTCCTCCTGGACCAGCATAGACAGAATGTCCATGGGGCCTGACTGGACCCCTGGCTCTGGTATGGATGGGCTGGGTCGACCCGCAGCCGAAGACGGCCCAGCTTCATCTTCCTCATCACCACCTGTGGATGACACCAAAACGAAATATTTTGCTGGTGCAACACACTTCTCACATGTTCACTTCTACCCCCTCCCATGATGCACAGCAGATATGAAACAAAAATAATACTTCCATCTTCACTTCTACCCACAAATATGTTCACTTCTACCCCCTCCCATGATGCACAGCAGATATGAAACAAAAATAATACTTCCATCTTCACTTCTACTCACAAATATGTTCACTTCTACCCCCTCCCATGATGCACAGCAGATATGAAACAAAAATAACTTACCAGTCCCCAAGTTCCCAACAGTGGAGTCGTACCCTTCAAGTCCCTCCACCTGCTCCTGCACAAACGTTTGGGCAATAAGCTCCTCCTCCTGATTGAGGCGGATCTTACATTGTGGGCCACCTCCCGTGCCACCGGTATGTTTTCTGATAAGAGCCAGTTTATCCCGGACCCTGCGCCTCATATCGTTGAGCTTTTTCTGGATGTCATCCCAGGAACGCTCTTCATTACCCAGGGCATTGATGTCCAGGGCTATGGCTTCATAGATAGCCCTCCTTTGGGCAACGGTGGTGTTTGCCCGCTGGGCACCATATAGAAGCTCTCTATGTTGCTGGAGTGCAGCAATTAAGATGTCCATCTCCGCAGCCACAAAGTTTGCCTTCCTTTTTTTGGTTCCTTTGGGAGGTGCCATCTCTTGAAAATGGGCTGAATTTCCTTGCTCAGGGGGGGTAGGAAAAAGCAGGATGAAATTCAGCAAAGAACCTGCGCAAGTCTGCTCCTATTTATTTGCTCAGTGCAAGCAGCTGAGCATGATTTGCCCTGAAAGTATGCTAGGCGCAGTTTGACGCATGCGCAGACGGCAGCGCTCTAACTGCGCATGCGCGCGCCCGGCGCAAACCTCTGCTGAGCCGAAAATTCCTCATTTACATAGGGGCACACCCACTTTGACTTGCACGGCCTTGCGCCCTCAGCTTTGCCTTAAACAGGAGCAAATTAATTGAACAAACGATTCCTGAATCAGGTGGCAATTTGGCAAAATTGCTCCAGCGCAGAGATATTCAGCTGAGCAGCTCATGTGTAAGTAATGGGCAAATCTACCTGAATCTGGGCCAATGACTGTACAGATGAGTATAAACAGTTTTATTATATGTGTCAGTCTATATGCTCTTTGGCTCCCTCCAGCAGTCAGTTCCACAGACACATGTCCCACTGCGTTAGCTCAGCCAGACAAACTGAATTTTGTAATTATTCCTTCCGGTTAGAAGTAGTCTTCTGCTAGCCTCAGTTGGTGCACATTAGTTAATTGTAATCCAATAGGATGTGTAAAGAAGGAGAAAACAAACACCCAAAGTATATTGCGTGCTGGCGCACAAACGCCAATCCTCTCAATGCACTGTCACTGCCAGACGCAATGTATCCCTGCACGTGGCGTGTTAACTTCCCAAAAAGTATAAGTGAGTCTATAAGAATCACCTTTTTGCGATAGTTATTTATATCGATGGGCAGGTGCCCTCTCACCAAATGAGGCCTCGCCGGTACGTTCCGTCTCGGTTCTCAGCCTCTCTGCAGTTTGCAGTCCCTGGTCCTCCGCGCAGCCGTCACAAGGTGCTGGTGGATAGGCGACTCTGGTTGCTGTGAAGTGTAGATCAACACTGCAACAAGGATTCCCCACGGATTAGGCGATCTGCTCTGGTGACTGTAGGCCCAGGCTTCTCGGACCTAGTCAAACTTGTAGCAGGCCTCAGCGCAGGCTTTCTGCTGGCTTGAAGATGGTGTCTCAAGAGACTGGATGCAAACCTTCCCTTGCCTTAAAAAGCTCCTCCCAGACGACTGTGTGTGATGCAGTGCAATCTGGTAGCACAGTAGCACTGTGGGCATTGTAGTTTATTTAACACCCAAATTAAAGGAGTCTTTATCTCCCTGTACTTCAAGGTCCATAATGCATTGTTCTATAATAATTGCAATTGTGACAGGAAGTCAGGTAAATCTGTGGGTGTTGTCACAGATGGGAGATACATTTCTGCCTTGTTTAGACAATACACCAATTATTTTCAGGCGTCGGCTGCAGAAGTTGCCAGAAAGGTTTAAGGGCGTTGAAAAACTTCAGCTGTTCAGAATGAGGCAATTAAGGCCTCTATACGTAATCCAGAGGATTACTACTGATTGCTGCATCCTGAGGTTTTTTGAGTGAAGGAGAGCAGTGAACAGAAATACTTCTGAAGATGTGAGGTGCTGTTGATTTTTCTGTGTGATAAAAATCAAAAAGACTATTTGTTTTTCTGCTGTAGGACCAGCAGTGTCTGCTCAGCAGTTTGCTGTGCCAGACTCCATAGATAGGTTCCTGTGTGGTGAAGGTAGACGCCCCAAGTGGCCAGGGTTTATTTTATGTTTGCCTAAACTGTACCGCAAGATGGTTTTGGAACTGGCCCATGGGCACATTCTTGGGGGACATTTGGGATCACCCAGAGGTTTTATTGGCCTGGGATCACTAAGGAAGTGGAATTGTACTGCTCTTCCTGTTCAGTGTGTCAGATTACTGCAACCATGCCACATTTCCGCAGTCCGTTGGTACCCCTGCCCATTATCGAGGTCCCTTTTGAGAGGATCACCATGGACTTGGTTGGCCCCTTACTGAAGTCCACTAGAGGGCACCAGCACATCTTGGTAATAATGGACTATGCCACCCGTAACTCAGAAGCAATTCCTCTTCGAAACACCTCTGCTAAAACCATTGTCAAAGAGTTATTTCAGGTTTTCAGCCGTGTGGGTCTTCCTAAGGAAGTCCTAACTGACCAGGGCACCCCGTTTATGTCTAGGGTGACCAAAGAACTTTGTAAACTCCTGAAAGTGACCCAATTATGTACATCAGTATATCACCCTCAAACAGACGGGTTAGTGGAAAGGTTTAATAAAACCTTAAAACAAATGTTGAGGAAGGTGGTGGATAAAGACGGAAAGAATTGGGATTATCTGCTCCCTTATCTGATGTTTGCCATAAGAGAGGTTCCCCAATCGTCCACAGGGTTCTTTCCGTTTGAGCTACTGTATGGGAGGCACCCCCGGGGCCTACTGGACATTGCCAGGGAAACATGGGAGAGTGAGAGTTCCCCTCATCGAAGTGTAATTGAACATGTGGCCCAAATGCAAGATAGAATTGAAAGTGATGCCGATTGTGAAGGAACATTTAGCCCAAGCCCAATTGGCTCAACAAAGGATTTACAATCGTGGGGCCCAGGTCAGTTCCTTTGCACCTGGTGATATGGTGTTGGTGCTGGTCCCCATGGTCGAAAGTAAATTCCTAGCCAAATGGCAGGGTCCCTATGAAGTGTTGGAGAAAATGGGGGTGGTGAATTATAAAATTAGCCAACCGGAAAGACGAAAACCTGAGCAGCTCTATCACGTGAACTTGCTGAAACCCTGGAAAGATAGAGAGTCCTTGGTCGCGAAGACTACCCGATTTACTGCTCCATTTAACCTAGCTGTCCCTGAAGTTGGGATAGCGGAGACTCTATCCAAAACTCAGCAACAGGAGGTTAAAGAATTTGTGCTCCGTAATAAGGAGACGTTTTCAGACCTGCCAGGTTGGGTCTCCGGAGTTGAACATGACATTATCACCACACCAGGGGATAAGGTCAAGTTGAAGCCTTATAGAATTCCAGAAGCTCGGTGAGAGGCAATTCGCCAGGAAGTAAAAAAAATGCTTGAGCTGGGGGTGATAGAAGAGTCAAATAGTGAATGGTCCAGTCCCATTGTCTTAGTGCCCAAACTAGATGGAAGCTGGCGGTTTTGTAATGACTTTCGCCGCCTGAATCAAATCACTAAGTTTGACACCTATCCTATGCCCCGCATAGATGAACTGATTGATCGCCTCGGTACTGCCCGGTACATGACGACGTTAGACCTGACCAAGGGTTATTGGCAAATTCCTCTCTCAGAGTCGGCCAGGGAAAAAACAGCATTTGTAACTCCAGATGGATCTTTCCAATATCGGAGGATGCCTTTTGGGTTACAGAATGCTCCCGCCACATTTCAACGCACCATGGATAAGACCCTTCGGCCTCATCGAGCCTATGCTGCTGCATACTTTGATGACGTTGTCATCCACAGTGAGGATTGGGACTCACACTATCAGGTACTATCAGGTAGTAACAAAAGTACACTTACCAAGGCCAAGATGCTGAGGGTGGCTCCCTTTGCGACCCGGCGCGGTCCGCCCCCTGAAGTGGGGACAGGGGAACAGACGCACCAGGAGGCACCGGTACCGATGGGAAGGTGAAGGTTTGGTGCGTGAAACAGGAACAACCAGGCAGTAGTCCACTTGGAAATGGCTGAAGATACGGCAGGGAATTCCAGGAGGTCCGGGAAGCAGGATTGGTAGGAAACAGGGAAATCCAGAAAACAGACTGTGGTCAAGGAAGCTCAGATAAACAAGGTAGTCCAAAGTTCAAGCCAAAAAGGTCAAGGGCAGGTGAGATCAGAATAGTCCAATAAGCAAGCCGAGGTCAAGGTAGGAGAAAGCAGCAATCCGGTAGAGTATAGCCAAGGTCAGGTAAACAGGAACAAGATCAGGTAAGGTTTTTCCAGGATCCAGGAAACACTCCAAACAAACGCTGTGACAAACCAGCAACTAGCCACAGGAAAGGGAGAGGTTTAAATAGCCCGCTCAGGGCTCTGATTGGCTGGATGGAACTACAGGTCTTGCGCGTCCGTGCGCGCGCACCTGCACGCGCCCGCGCGCGCCAACACCACGCACGCGCGCGCCCACACCACGCGCGCGCGTCGCAAACAGCCGCGATTGCACCGTTCTGGAAGGCAGGTAAGAGTTAGTGCCCTGACAGTGCCCCCTCCCTAGGGGCGGACTCCGGACGCCTAAACTGTCCATCAGTTCCGGATGGTCCCGGTGAAAAATTCGGATCAGGCGAGGAGCATGTAAATTTCTGGAAGGTTCCCATGAGGTGTCTTCAGGCGGGTAACCCTTCCACTTGACAAGGTACTGGAGTTGTCTCCCTCTCTTCCGACAACCTAAAATAGATTCGACCTCAAATTCTTTTTCACCTTCAATCTCCACTGGAGGAGGTGGAAGTTCCTCCCTTCCTGGAAAAGAGTCTGGAATAACGGGTTTGAGCAGAGATGCGTGGAATACGGGGTGGATCTTGTATGACCCTGGTAATGTTAGTTCAAAAGCCACAGGATTGATCACTCTTTTAATTTCGAATGGGCCTATGAATCTGGGACCTAATTTCCGAGAAGGAATGGGTAACCTAAGGTTCGTGGCCGATAGCCATACCTTCTCCCCGATTTTGAAAGCTGGACACTCCTTCTTTCCTTTATCGTAGGATCTTTTGTAATTTTCCTGGGCCTGTTGCATGTTTTTTTGAAGTCTTTGAAAATTTTGTTGAAAAGCAACTATATGTTCTTGGACAGCAGGTACAGGAATCTCGGGAATTGAATTTGGAAGAAAAGTAGGATGGTAACCATAGTTAGCCCAAAATGGAGTCTGGTTAGTGGATGAATGTAGAGAATTGTTATACGCAAATTCTGCGGATGGTAGCAAAGACGACCAGTCATCTTGCGACGAGGAGCAGAAGCAACGGAGATACTGTTCCAACGTTTGGTTGGTCCTCTCTGTCTGACCATTGGACTGCGGGTGGTAAGCTGATGAGAGGCAGATTTTAATCTCCAGAGATTTACAAAGTTCCTTCCAAAATTTAGATGTAAATTGTACACCTCTATCCGAAACGATGCTTTTGGGTGTTCCGTGGAGCTTCACGATCTCTTTGAAGAAAACTTTAGCGGTTTCTGCTGCAGAGGGTGTGCCAATCATGGGCACAAAATGTGCAAATTTGGACAGCCGGTCGACCACTACCAGGATTGTAGTAAAGCCTCCAGAAGGTGGTAAGTCTACAATAAAATCCATAGAGATGTCCGCCCAGGGGCGTTCAGGAACAGGAAGAGGTCTGAGTAAACCCCAGGATTTGGCGTTTGGGCCTTTGTAACGCTGACACCGAGAGCACGAAGTTACATAGTCTTTACAGTCCGACCTCCACTTTGGCCACCAGAAGGAGCGGCTAACTAATTCCGCGGTTTTCCGAGCTCCAAAATGGCCTGCTAGTTTGTGGTCATGGAATATGCTCAGTACTAGTTGTCTCACTTGTTCAGGTACAAAAATTTTGCCTCGAGACCATAATAAACCGTCTCGTCTTTCAAGAGAGAGTGAGGGTATGTTGGTAATTTGAGTGGAAGCCATCTTTAAAGAGGAAAGTAGATCCAACTGAGAAATCAGAAAGAAATTTTGGGACGTCAAGATGGTACTGGGTTCTGACTGATCAGGAGTTTCGATGAACATTCTGGATAGGGCGTCAGCTTTTCCATTCTTAGATCCTGGTCTGAAGGTTATGTGAAAGTTGAAGCGGGCAAAGAACAAGGCCCAACGGGCTTGCCTAGGTCTCAGACGTTTGGCAGATCGCAGGTATTCCAAGTTTTTATGGTCTGTGAAGATCAAGATGGGGTGAAGAGCACCCTCTAAGAGGTACCTCCACTCTTCTAGAGCGAACTTAATGGCCAACAGTTCCCGGTCCCCAACATCATAATTTCTTTCCGAGAGATTTAGTTTCCGTGAAGCGTAAGCTATGGGGTGTAGTAAGGATTTGGGTCCTTGCCTTTGTGACAGGATAGCACCGATGGCCGTCTCCGAAGCGTCGACTTCCAGGATAAAGGGCAAGCTTGGATCTGGATGCCTAAGGATAGGGGCTGAAGAAAACAAGATTTTTAACTTTTTGAATGCTTCTTGAGCTTCCCGGAACCAATGAAAGCGATGACCTTGGTGAGTTAGACGAGTGATAGGGGCCACAATGGATGAGAAACCAACAATGAATCTTCGGTAAAAGTTGGCAAAGCCAATAAAACGCTGTACCCCTTTCTTGTCAACTGGCGCTGGCCAATCCTGAACTGCTTTGACCTTTTGCGGATCCATGGATATACCGTCGGTTGAAATGATGAACCCCAAAAACTGAATTGTAGTCTTCTCAAATTCGCATTTTTCCGCTTTAAGATAAAGCTTGTGTTCTCTGAGGATAGTCAGGACCTTCTTAACGTGGGTGCGATGTAGTTCGAGTGATACCGAACAAATGAGGATGTCGTCCAAGTAGACGACTAGAAAGTCATCCAGATATTGGCGAAAAATGTCATTTACCAGATGTTGGAAGGTGGCAGGGGCGTTGCAGAGGCCGAATGGCATTACTAGGTATTCAAAGTGCCCGAACCTTGATCTAAAAGCGGTCTTCCATTCGTCCCCATGCCTGATCCGGATGAGGTTGTAGGCCCCACGGAGATCGAGCTTAGAGAAAATCCGGGCTGATCGGAAGCGTTGAAAAAGTTCCGGAATGAGGGGCAAAGGATACCTATTTTTGACGGTGATTTTATTTAGCTCCCTGTAATCAATACAGGGCCTGAGGGAACCATCTTTTTTCTCAACAAAAAAGATTCCAGCCCCGGCTGGGGAAGATGAAGGGCGGATGAATTTCTTTCCTAAATTTTCATCGATATAGGCCTTTAGGGCCACCAATTCAGTCTCTGAGAGTGGAAAGATTCGACCAAAAGGGAATTTTAGAACCGGGAAGTAAATCAACCGGGCAATCGTATGGCCGATGTGGGGGAAGGCGGTCAGCCTGTTGCTTATCGAACACATCCTTAAAGTCTGAGTATGCAGCAGGAACGTGTTGAAGATCCGATGGTGCAGATATCAAGGTGGAGCAGGAGGCTTTAACGGGAGGAAGACAATGCTGAGAACAGAAAGCAGAAGGGAATGTGATGTCTTTTTTGAGCCAGTCTATAGAAGGTTGATGCGCTTGTAGCCAGGGTAAGCCCAAAATAATAGGGAATAAAGGGGAAGGAATGAGGTCCAGGCACAGATACTCTCGATGGCCGGTGTCGGAGATGGCGTGGATGGGCAGAGTTTCCATGGTAACTAATCCAGAGCGGGGTAGAGAGCCGTCTGCCAGATGGATCTGTAACTGAAAGTTTTTTGGCCGGTATGGGACATGCAGCTTCTGGGCTAGGGCAGAATCAAGGAAGCAGCTGCAAGCCCCGGAGTCAACGATGGCTGGCAGCCGGACCGCCCCCTGCGGGAGCTGTAGAGAAAGAAAAAGTACAACATAAGTCTGTGGTAAGTTGGAAATATGGCAATTGAAAAAAGACGGTAGTCTTGACTTACTGGGTCTTATGGGACAGGTGCGAAGAAAATGTCCTGCAGCGCCACAATACAGGCAGAGGTTGGACTGCCGTCTACGTTGTCTCTCTTCAGGGGTGAGAGGTGCCCGGAGTAGACCGAGCTGCATTGGTTCTGGATCTGAAGACGAAGCAACAGGTGGAACTGGAGCAGGTGGAGGAGCCGGTGAGAATCTAGGCGGAATCCAATTAGGACGGGATGTCTGGAAGCGTTCCTGCCGGCGTTCTCGAAGGCGTCGATCAAGCTGGGTGGCCGATTGGATTAAGGCTTCCAGAGTGGCAGGCAGGTCACCTCTGGCTAGCTCGTCCTTGAGGGATTCCGACAACCCTTGGCGAAACTGGTATTTTAGGGCAGTTTCATTCCACCCTGTATCAGCAGACCATTTACGGAAGTCAGCAACGTAGTCCTCTACGGGTCTCTTCCCCTGAGTTAGTTGTTGAAGGGTAAGTTCCGCGGTAGCTGAACGGAGAGGATCATCGTATAACTTAGATAAATGTTCAAAGAAAGTGTCCATGGTGTCTAATATCGGGCTCCCTTGTTCCAACAAACTATGGGCCAAAGCTTGTGGTTCATCTGCAAGGAGGGAGATCACGAAACCAACCTTTACAGCTTCTGAACAAAAAGTCCTGGGTTGAAGAGTCAGATACAGGGAGCAAGCGTTCTTAAATGCCCGAAATTTCTTTCGGTCGCCAGCGAATCGCTCCGGGGTAGGCACACGTGGTTCAGGGTGAGTTACCAGCACTGGAGAAGCAGAAGAGGGTTGAGAAGAAGCAGGACCTGTAGCTAATGCCGCGGAGGCGGTCGAGGATCCGGGGGTGACATTCATCTGTTGTAAGCGACCATCTATATGCAGATAGCCTTCCTGAAGTTTCTGTACCGCTTCGGTGAGGGCTGAGACTTGTTGGCATAGCGTCTCAAAAGGCGAGCGCACCCTGTCGGCCTCGGACATCTTGCTGGTTTGTACTATCAGGTACTATCAGGTAGTAACAAAAGTACACTTACCAAGGCCAAGATGCTGAGGGTGGCTCCCTTTGCGACCCGGCGCGGTCCGCCCCCTGAAGTGGGAACAGACGCACCAGGAGGCACCGGTACCGATGGGAAGGTGAAGGTTGGGTGCGTGAAACAGGAACAACCAGGCAGTAGTCCACTTGGAAATGGCTGAAGATACGGCAGGGAATTCCAGGAGGTCCGGGAAGCAGGATTGGTAGGAAACAGGGAAATCCAGAAAACAGACTGTGGTCAAGGAAGCTCAGATAAACAAGGTAGTCCAAAGTTCAAGCCAAAAAGGTCAAGGGCAGGTGAGATCAGAATAGTCCAATAAGCAAGCCGAGGTCAAGGTAGGAGAAAGCAGCAATCCGGTAGAATATAGCCAAGGTCAGGTAAACAGGAACAAGATCAGGTAAGGTTTTTCCAGGATCCAGGAAACACTCCAAACAAACGCTGTGACAAACCAGCAACTAGCCACAGGAAAGGGAGAGGTTTAAATAGCCCGCTCAGGGCTCTGATTGGCTGGACGGAACTACAGGTCTTGCGCGTCCGTGCGCGCGCACCTGCACGCGCCCGCACGCGCCAACACCAAGCACGCGCGCGCCAACACCACGTGCGCGCGCGGCGCAAACAGCCGCGATTGCACCGTTCTGGAAGGCAGGTAAGAGTTAGTGCCCTGACACACACTTACCAAAAGTTCAGGCTGTGTTGGATTCCATCTGGAAAGCCGGGTTTACAGCCAATCCAAAAAAATGTACCCTTGGGCTAGAAGAGGCAAAGTATCTGGGGTATACCAGTGGAAGAGGTATAATCAAGCCCCAAATAAACAAAGTTGAGGCTATTCAGGGTTGGCCATGTCCCACCAAGAAACAGGTTCGTGCATTTTTGGGGATCACGGGCTATTATCGCCGCTTTATCCCCCATTTTGCCTCACAGGTTGCTCCCCTGACCAATTTGACCAAAGGGAAGGAGTCTGTAATGACCAAATGGACTCCCGAAGCAGAAACAGCTTTTCAGGCTTTAAAACAGGCCTTATGTAGTCAGCCAGTTTTAAATTCGCCTGATTTTTCACGGGACTTTGTGGTCCAGACAGATGCGCCAAATGTGGGATAAGGAGCTGTACTGTCCCAGATTATCAAGGGGGAGGAACACCCTGTTATGTACCTCATCCGAAAGTTGAAGGGCCATGAGGAGAATTATGCCACCATTGAGAAATGGTGTTTGAGTGTTTGGCGGTGAAATGGGCTTTGGATTCTCTCCGGTACTACCTCGTGGGTAGACAGTTTGAACTGGTGACGGATCATGCCCCATTGAAGTGGATGGCACAGAACAAAGAGACCAATAGGAGAATAAATAGGTGGTTCCTGGCCCTCCAGGAATTTAGTTTTGTGGTAATGCATCGCCCCAGTGCTAAAATGGGGAATGCAGATGGGTTGTCCCGAGTGCATGCCTGCCTGGCAACCTGTGTCCCAACCCTAGGGTTGAAACAAAAGGGGGATATGTGACAGGAAGTCAGGTAAATCTGTGGGTGTTGTCACAGATGGAGATATATTTCTGCCTTGTTTAGACAATACACCAATTATTATCAGGCGTCGGCTGCAGAGGGCGTTGAAAAACTTCACCTGTTCAGAATGAGGCAATTAAGGCCTCTATAAGTAATCCAGAGGATTACTACTGATTGCTGCATCCTGAGGCTTTTTGAGTGAAGGAGAGCAGTGAACAGAAATACTTCTGAAGAGGTGAGGTGCTGTTGATTTTTCTGTGTGATAAAAATCAAAAAGACTATTTGTTTTTCTGCTGTAGGACCAGCAGTGTCTGCTCAGCAGTAGGCTGTGCCAGACTCCATAGATAGGTTCCTGTGTGGTGAAGGTAGACGCCCCAAGTGGCCAGGGTTTATTTTATGTTTGATTTTGTTTATGCTGTTTGGATGTTTGCACTTGTTTCCAGCAAGATGGAAGAATAAACCAAATTCTTTGTTTTCAACCGTCTTCGGCTGTTTCTCTGTATCGTTCAGTGTGTAGTGAACCCATCCAGGGAGTCACACACCACCGCTACTGAGCTAACCCCTTACACAATATAATAATTGAACACCGGAAGGAGCTGAGTTCCTTCTTATTCACAAACTGTAAAACTGTATTCTATTAGCTACGTTCCGAAGTGGCACCTTGCTACAGATACGTAAGCAGCAAAGAGCACCCGTAGCTCCAGCCCCATTCTACATAATTTCTACATGCACCACATCTGCGGCATCTAGTGACCATGAAGGGAAGTCTCAAAAGGATTCTTTTTGCGCATATGCGGGATCCCGGAGGCAGACGTGCTCTGAACGGGCTCCGCACTCTCTGACCTAATTTAGCTATATACAGCACAGACAGTGGAAGAAAAGACCGGGAACTGCAAGGCACACATCCCGAGGCGGTAATGAACCAGAGGGCACAAGGCCAGCCAAAAAGAAAACAATACAAACAGCCTAAATCGAACAGAGGTGTGGGACCCTCCCCCTACACAGGCCGCAATCCAAGATGGCGCTGGGACGTGTAGACACACCAGGCAGCATGGACTCCAAGGCAGACAAATCCTTGCAGAAGGAGACCAAGCAGTACCAGACTGACCACATCAGGGACCCCTTCTCCTCACAATCATCTGGAGACCTGGAAGCAGACCAGTGGGGCGAGTCCCTATCACAGCCCCCATCACCAGACACATACAGGGACATGCAGGAACCCGTTGATTCCCCAATGACAGGAATATGGCTGAAATGACGGAGGTCATGTTCAATCAATCCAACCTTGACTATGCTGCACCTCAGCCAGCACATTATGCAGGAGATGCAGTGTTACTTGTTCGCTTTTCTACTATGCTGCAGCAAGAGCTTTCCAAAGCCTGCACTATGATCACCACTGATCTCAAAATAGACATTCACAGCATAGGAGAGAGATTTGAGATGGTTGAAAAGGTGGACTGCACAGTTAAAAAGGTCAATCAGAATTCCAATATGATTACTGACCTCCAGGACAGATTGTAAGAGGCTTATACTAAAATTGAAGATTTGGAAAACTGTTCTCGCAGGTATAATGTGTGCATACGAGGACTCCCTGAAACTCATACTGATCTGGAAGGAGGGAGCTGATGAAAGACCTGATTCCTGATATTAACACGCACCAAATGGAGATCGATCGATTCCATCGTGCCCTAACAGCTCCAAGGACGGACTGCTTGCCACACGATATCATAGTCAAGCCACACTATTATTGCATAAAGGAGAAGTTTGCAGCCCGAAATCGACAAGACTTGTCATTATTTGACGCTCCAATTCAACTCTTCACTGATCTAGCCCCTTCTACAGTGCAAAAACGCAGAAACCCTAAGCCCTTGCTGCAACAGCTTGTGAACAAACAGATAAAATATCGATGGGCGTTTCCTTTTAAGTTATCTTTCACATTCAAAGGCAGATCCCACTCCTTCTCAACGTTTCAAGATGGTGAAGACCTATTGCTGGATCTGGGAATCATCACACGGACTCCCACAACCCCTCCCCCTCACATCAAACAAATCATCCCCCTCTCCCTGTTGTGGCAGGACCGAAAGAACTCGCAGGCCAGAAGATCTTCTCAGAATACCTGAAAATGGTGACCGCAAATTTCCCCAAACGGGGAACACTAAAGTCCCTCCACGTTGGACTGGTTAAAGTCCACAAATGGCTGTGGTTCTGACGCAATCATCCTGGTTGTACAAGAACAGTACAGTTCCCTATATAACCTGAATACTTACTTGATTGTTGTTTATTATTGTTAGTTACTAGTTTATTTTGTGATAGCAAGGTGGTGTGCCAGCCCCCTCTGTAAGGGGGATACTTAAGTCCCCCTGGGCCGGTGGGCCTGGGGCAGGAGTAACCAATGGGAAAGCCACCTGCCCTGGTCTCACAGCCTTTGAGGAGGAAGGCTTGGTGCGGACCATCTACACAGTTTTATATGACTATATTAGTCTAAGTTTAACCCCTGTTGACCTGTTTATAGGTCTTAGTTTCTTGGGTCAGGGCGGCAATACATGCCACCCATTTGCGAGACTACTTCCCCTCTGAGGAGGATGGTACCCTTGCATGTACAGTTCTGGACTTTGCATCCAGTTGGGGTTATTCCCCACAAAGTCGCTAATGTACTCATGTTTTTTTACGAGAGTACACTTAGGCCTATGGCCAAATGTTTTTTTCTTTTATTCATCTGTTTCTTACTCTCTCCTCTTTCCCCTCTTCCCTCCCTCCTTCCCGAGTCTTGGCTCCATGCTCCACTCACACTACCTGGTCCTGGATGATTCAGAAGCTGACAACACCTGCCCAAGCTGTCTCACATACTCCTTACGCGACACAAGGTAAGAGTGCTCTGCCCTGCCACGATGGCTAAAACATACTCCACTGACTATACAGTAATTACCCATAATGTCCATGGTTTCAATTCCCCAACTAATTTTTATCACACACAAAAAGCTAAAGTCCTCCTTCTGCAGGAAACCCACTTTTCTAAAACCTCAGCCCCCGATACCTGAATGTTAAGTATCCAAAATATTACTTGGCCTCTGGTCCTGAAAAAAAGGGTGGGGTGGAGGTTTGCTTTTCAAGTTCTTTAGTAAAATGCTTAGAATATTGATGGCCAATGTACAGGGACAGGTGATCATGGGGGGAGACCGCAACATACCATTAGATAGGATTATGGACAAATCTGACCCCACCAGACCGACCCTTAAACGACTACCAATTGGTAGCAGTAAGGTAGCTTCACTTCTATGATCTGATCGATGCCTGGAGAGTAACCCGTCAGCAAGGGACTACACACACTTTTCACAGGTACATCATACCTATTCCCGGATAGATCATTTCTTAGTGCGTACCCCATTATTCCCATATCTGACACTGATTAAAATACTGTCCACTCCCTGGTCCGATCATTCCCCAATTAAACTCTCCACAACAGGACTCTGGATTAAACCTGGTCCCTCTCCATGGAGGCTTAATGCAAGCTTACTGAATGACCCCATACGCTACACCGAAATCGAGAAAGATAAAGGGGGTATTTTTGGACCAATAAGTCATTGGATACATCCCCAGCGATCAATTGGGTGGCCCACAAAGCTACGATATGGGGAAAAATTCATTCAAATGGTGGCTAGAGCGAAACAGTCCCGAGAACAAACAATTAAACAATTGTAAACGGATCTAGACAAACTAATGGAGGAACAGCATAGGACCCCCCAGATCGACATTAGGCAAAAAATTGATGAAGCGAGACTGGCACTAAACCTAAGTTTGACCACCCAAGCGGAGAAACATATTAGCTGGTCCAACCATATATATTACCAATGGGAGATAAACCAACCACAATGTTGGCTAGGAAACTAGTACCTCGACCATACACGCCGACTTTACCTAAATTGAGACTACCCACTGGGCACCCCACTCAAAATCCCGAAAAGATCCTCAAGGAATTCCACAAATTTTACGCCAGACTGTATAGCCCACTAACTAAATATGCGTCAACCAAGGCGGATACTTTCTTTCGCAATGTCCAATTACCCAAACTGACACAAGCCCACATGGAATTGATGGACAAAGACTTTACAGAATTAGAGATTAAGATGGCCATAAAAACAATCCACCCCTCTAAAACCCCTGGGCCAGACGACTTCTCTGGTCATTATTATAGAAAGTATCAAGAGTTTCTTGCTCCCCATCTATGTTCCTATTTTAACGATCTGAGATGGGAAAACTAAATCCCAAGTCACGGGAATGCAGCTTACCTACAGTACATGTAATACCAAAACCAGGAAAAGATCATGGGGATTGTGCCAATTACCACCCGATCTCCGTAATCAACACTGTGACGGTATCGGTATGATATCCCCGTCAAGCATTCCCTCCTCTCCATACAAGAACATCACAGGATTCCCCACACATGAGTCAAGACTGGATGCATCTGTGACGGTATCGGTATGATATCCCCGTCAAGCATTCCCTCCTCTCCATACAAGAACATCACAGGATTCCCCACACATGAGTCAAGACTGGATGCTGGAACCAAGACACTTTAATGACACAAAAACTCAGCTTATATGTGGTTACAGCCTGTTAGGAACGCCCCCCTCACACAGTGGGGTTTCCCATACAGATTATAGGAGACAAGTCGGAGCCGACCATGCAGACACGTTTCTTTAGATAAAGACATCAGTGGAGTTAATTAATACACTGAAGCAATCAGAATAATTAACATACTACTTCTCTAATCATTTAGCCTGATGATACAATACAAATCTTTTAAGGGTAAACACAGATCTTCTTTACACAACACAATAGATCAATTAACCTTTAGAATAGTGAGGGGACATTAGCACGTCAATAACCGGTCAGAGGAATGAATCACACATGAAATTCCTTTCTACCTCTACAGACATGGCTAGCAGGGAGCAGTAAACTGAGACATATAGGCAAATGTATCACAATGGCCCCCCTTTTGCTCCCTGCTCCGGCAAACCCGGTTGGACCTTCCCTGGTCCAGTAGGGTTGACGGGTTCAGAGCTTTTAGTCCGAGGTTAACTCCGTTTGGCATGACTGACCTCCCTTGGCAACTGCTTCAGACTCAGGTATGTCACCGGGTCGTCAGATCACACGCCGGTCAGTCCCCAAGTCTTTGTGCGATCTGCAAAGTCACCAGAAGTCAGTGTGAAGACAGCGAATGGGTCTGTGCGCCGCCGTCTAGGTGTCCCGCTATGGGAGGGGGCAGGTTGTGGCTCTGAAGTGACGATCACAGGAGATTCATAAAAAGAAAAAGTTATATTTGTTGAAATGCTGTAGCACTGGTGCTCAGAGTCCGGGGGGGGGGGAGGGGACTCAGAGCCCCATAAGGTCAGCCACCCCCTGCTCCCTCCGCAGCCGCCGGTTCTCCTCTTTGAGCTTCTCCAGCTCCATCTCCAGTTCAGGGAGCCTGGGGGGGTCAGCCCGCTGTGACCTCAGGTGGTTGTTCTCCTCCTCCATGCGGCTTATGCACTCCTCCAGCTCTATGTACTCACGGATCAGATCCTGCTTGCTCATGTCCTGCAGGCTCTCCACGTGGTCCTTCATCATAAGGAACTGGGTGGTGGTGTAAGGGGCCTACTTCTCTAATCATTTAGCCTGATGATACAATACAAATCTTTTAAGGGTAAACACAGATCTTCTTTACACAACACAATAGATCAATTAACCTTTAGAATAGTGAGGGGACATTAGCACGTCAATAACCGGTCAGAGGAATGAATCACACATGAAATTCCTTTCTACCTCTACAGACATGGCTAGCAGGGAGCAGTAAACTGAGACATATAGGCAAATGTATCACAAACACGATCTAAAAATATTAACTAAAGTGCTGGCCCTTAAATTAAACTCTTTCCTCCCACACTATATTCATCCAGACCAGGCAGGCTTTATCCCAAACCGCCAGGTGTCGGATCAGACCCGCAGGATAATAAACCTAATTTCAGCTATCCAGTTGGACATCCAGAAAGCGTTCGATTCCCTCTCCTGGGATTATTTATTTGACGTTCTATGCCGCTTTGGATTTGGAGAGCGCTTTCTGGCCCTCCTTCAAATGCTGTATGAAACCCAACAGTTTCTTTAATGCTTAGGGGATACTCTTGCCAACCTCTTGCTATTAGGAGGGGAACTAGACAGGGATGCCCATTGTCCCCACTGTTATTTGCTCTAGCGATAGAGCCCCTGGCTATAAGGATTTGCTCCTGCCCGGATATTAGGTGCATTGCCTGAGGGGACGGTGAGCATAAATGCTTGCTCTTTGCGGATGACCTTTTGCTGGCATTGTCTTCACCAATCACTTCCCTCCCCAATTTCAATGCAATTTTACAACCATTCTCTGAAATTTCAGGTCTAAAAATCAACCACAGCAAATCCAGGGAATTGAATCTTTCTCTGTAGAGTTCTGCCCAGAAAATGCTAAAACAGTCCTACCAATTTTTATGGGAGCCAGAGGCTCTTCCACATTTTAGGATACGTTTGACCTCATCTATTCAAATGCGATATAAACGGAATTACCCTGCCCTATTTAAACGGCTGACTGAGGAGGACCTGGCCAGATGGCAGATAAACCCCCCATTGTGGTTTGGCAGATTACACTCAATAAAAATTAATGCATTAAAGAGGGTCCTATATCTGTTTCGCACCATACCAGTGTCATTAGTTTGAACTGATCGCCAAGCATTTCAAAATAAAATTATCCAGTTTATTTGGGGCGATAAGAGGCCTGGGGTGAACAAAGGTACAATGTACACACCAAAACGGAAAGGGGGACTTGGCCTGCCCGATCTACTGAAATATGTTTACGTGGCCCAGTTGGCCCAACTCTCTAGGTTTCACTCCCAACAACTGCGAACAATATGGATGACCACAGAATCTTATTCCTGTCGCCCCGGAACCTATTTCACATATTATGTGGCTCCCAATGAAAGAGAGACAGATTATACTATGTCCTACTCTCTCCTCCTCGCTAGAAATCTGGGATAGACTCTCAAGTAGAGATGGCCTGCCGGTTCGCCCGGCGGTCGTTTCGTGTCGAACTTTGGTCGTTCGCGGTCCGCCAAACCGGCGGACATCTGGCGATGTTTGCGGCGGTCCGCAATGTTACATGGGTAAAAACTTTGACCTATGACACATCCATCAGGTGGTGCAGGACAGCCAATTGAGACATTTCAGCACATGGACATACCCCCTACCTTATAAATAGACCTGATCTGGCGGCCATCTTACATTCTGCTTTTTGTCAGTGTAGGGAGAGGGTGCTGTTTGGAGCAGGGACAGGCTGCATTTATTCAAATAGCTATCTAAAAGGTCCGCAAAAGTCCTTTTAAGGACTGGTATTGGTGTGCTACTTGCTCTAGTATATAGGTGTCGAATACATTCATATACTTTTTGTCAGTGTAGGGAGAGGTTGGCATTTCCAGCAGGGACAGAGTTTAGCGACACAAATCGCTACCTAACAGGTCCACAAAAGTCCTTTCAAGCACTGATATAGGTGTGCAACTTGCTCTGCATTACATGATAGTGTGTAATACATTCATATATTTTTTGTCAGTGTAGGGAGAGGTTGGCGATTCTAGCAGGGACAGAGTTTAGCGACACAAATCGCTACCTAACAGGTACACAAAAGTACTTTCAAACACTGGTATATGTGTGCTACTTGCTCTGCAGTATATAGGTGTAATATACACTTATAATATACTTTCAAATATAGAAAGCATATTATAGTGGATTTGTATTGTGCAGCATTGTGACTGGCGGTGTATTTGGTTACTGCTGGATTTTTGCCTCTGCGTTACCTCTGCTACACACATAAAAAAAAAATCCTGAAAAAAAAGTTCCAGAACTGGTGTGATAAACCAGTGGCCCCCCAAATTGACAGATTGAAGCGGGGTGTTATATACCTTCTTCCACATATACTGTGCTTCTCTAGAGACTTTTGTTGTCACAGGGTCATTTAAAAAATGACAGGCAGAGGAAGAGGCAGGCCCTTCCGCAGGGATGGTAGGGGTAGGGCAGTAGCACCAGGCCGGAGCCAAAGTGGGAAGTGGCACAATGTTCGTTCGATTACGTCAAAGGACGCACCAGACTTGGTTGAGTGGCTTGCCACCCTCTTGCCCAATGGTTGACCGCTGGCTTGTCGGAACTGATAGCCCGCCAACTACTGCTATATAAACTGGTGGAGTCTGAGGCCTTTCGAAAATTTGTGGCCATTGGAACACCACAATGGAGGGTCCCAGGAAGGATTTTTTTTCACAGAAGGGCATCCCAGAGCTATATGGCCATGTTCAGCGGCAAGTGAATGTATCTCTGGCACACAGTGTCAGTGCCAAGATACATCTGACCATAGACACGTGGTCTAGCAAACACGGGCAGGGAAGGTATATAACTTTCACTGCCCACTGGGTGAACCTTCTGACGGCCGTCAAGCATGTAACCCGTGGCACCCATGTAGATTTGGTTTTACTGCCACGGATTACATGCAGGCCTGCCTCTTCTTCTCCTCCTCCTCCATCCTCCCTCTCCTCCTCGGCTGACTCCTCATTTTCTGATGCTACCGTCTCTTCCACTGCGCCGCCCAAGATCCCCAGAACCTATTCGACATGCCAGGTGAGACGTTGCCATGCTGTGCTGCGTCTGTTGTGCCTGGAAGACAAGAACCATACTGGTCCTGCACTCCTTTCAGCTTTGCGTTCACAGGCAGATCAGTGGCTAACACCGCTCAATTTGACAGTTGGTAAAGTGGTTTGCAACAACAGTGTCAATCTGCTGAGCGCGCTGAAACAGGGCAAAATTACACACGTGCCATGCATGACACACGTCCTGAACTTGGTCGTGCAGCGATTCATTGCCAAATACCCTGGGCTCCAGGACATCTTGCGGCAGACCAGGAAAATCTCGGCCCATTTCAGAAGATCTTACCAACCATGGCTCGCCTTGCTGACATTCAGCGGCGAGACAACCTGCCTGTCAGACGTGTTATTTGTGACTGCCCGACGCGATGGAACTCAACATTGTATATGCTTGATAGGCTGCTCCAGCAGAAACGTGCAGTTAACGACTACCTGTACGAACTCTGCGGCAGGACAGGTTCTGGGGAGCTTGGTTTTTTTGCACCGCACCAGTGGCTGCTCATGCGCGACTCATGCAGACTTCTGCGGCCATTTGATGAAATCACCAAACTGGTCAGTCGCAGCCAGGGCGCCATCAGTGACATCGTACCTTACGCCTTCTTTCTGGAGCATGCATTGCGTTGTGTCATTGATCAAGCCGTCGAGGAGCAGGAGCAGGAAGATGAGGAAGTCACAATGCTGGATGAATTCCCAGGGGGGGGCTACTCCACCTGAGACAAGTCAACAACGGGAGTCTGAAAAGGAGGATGGTGCCGGGGCGGAGGAGGAGGAGCAAGAAGAGCATGCTTTAAATCTTTCTGGGATCCCTGGTGTTGTCCGTGGATGGGGGGAGGAGAACGAGGACGGAATTATCCTGGATGATGAGCAGGAGCCAGGCCACTACACCGCTTCCAGTTTAGTGCAAATGGGGGCCTTCATGCTCCAGTGTTTTAAGAGTGACCCCCGTATAAAATGCATAAAGGTCAAAGACCAGTACTGGGTGGCAATGTACTTAGACCCCCGGCACAAACAAAACATGGCGGAAATGTTACCAGCATCACAGAGGGCTATCAGAATGCAGTACTTCTAGGCCTTGCTTCGAGAAATGCTGCATTCTGCTTTTGTGACCGCTGGCAGAAGAATTTCCACTCACAGAGAAACAGTTTCGGGTACCAATCCAACAGTGCCTGCAAGAAGAGGGCGGTTTGAAGATGTCTTGGTCACTAATGATATGAGATCATTCTTTCAGCCGACCCATCGACAGCTGTCCTCCGGATCCAGCATCAGGGAACACCTAGACCAGGGATATGCAATTAGCGGACCTCCAGCTGTTGCCAAACTACAAGTCCCATGAGGCATAGCGAGACTCTGACAGCATCAAGCATGAAACCCAGAGGCAGAGGCATAATGGGACTTGTAGTTTGGCAACAGCTGGAGGTCCGCTAATTGCATATCCCTGACCTAGACCGACAGGTGTCCGACTACATCGGGTTAACGGCCGATGTGGACGCACTGAGAAGTGATGAACTCCTGGACTACTGGGTGGGTGGGCAGGCTTGACCTCTGGCCAGAGCTTGCACAATTTGCAATGGAACTGTTGGCTTACCCCTCATCCAGTGTCCTGTCTGAAAGGACGTTCAGCGCAGCAGAGGGGGTTGTGACCGATAAGCGCACTCGCCTAGCTCACAACAGTGTTGACTACCTCACATTTATAAAAATGAATGAAGCATGGATCTCGGAGGAATTCAACACATGTGACCAGTAGACCATGTTTCATTCAAATTCTGGTGAACGCCTTTGGGCAAATTTTTTGGGCCTGTACTGGCCGACACTTTTTTCTGTATCCGGTGAATGCCTAATGTACCACCAGCCACAGAATACAAGGTTGTTTGCTGTCAGGTGAACACCTGTGGCCGTGGGCTAATTTTTGGGGCCTGTAATGGCTGACACTTACTTCTGTATCCGTTGAATGCCTAATGTACCACCAGCCACAGAATACAAAGTTGTTTGCTGTCCGGTGAACACCTGTGGCCGTGGGCTAATTTTTGGGGCCTGCAATGGCCGACACTTACTTCTGTATCCGTTGAATGCCTAATGTACCACCAGCCACAGAATACAAAGTTGTTTGCTGTCCCATGAACGCCTGTGGCTGTGGGCTAATTTTTGGGGCCTGCAATGGCCGACACATACTTATTTTTTTTTTAATTCAATCTTTTTTATTGAATTTTCAGGTAAAACAAAAAGGTACAGTACAGTGTTCATTAAAAGGTACATAGGCTCAGTGGATGAACAGTACAGTAAAAAAAAAAAAACACTTGTAACAGTAGTTCCTATGGTGCTGAACATCACAATTTAACATAGCTGTTGCAAACACAACAAGAAATTCACTAAAGGAGTCTAACAATAAAAGGAGTATAACAATAAAGGAGCAACCAGTACAGTTCATACATTTAGTACATTTAGTAGTAGCATCACCTAAACTGGAGTGCGGTCAATCGCCATCAACATGAGGTAAAGCTATTTTAAAGTAGATCAGAGATCTGAGCCCCGTTAACGCCCCTCAGAGGGAACACACTGCGCCCAGTGGGCTCTGGTACTCCTCCATGGATCATATTGATGAAAGCAGTTACTCATGTTAATAAGGACCATTCAGTGTTTGAGAACCAGGATAACCATGGTGACCAAAGTTCAAGAGAAGCTTGAAGACGTCCTAGTGAGGACGCTAACATTCTTTCATAAGTGCAGTGTAGGTTTGTTAGGTCGACCACTTCTGAGGTGGAAGGGGGATTAGCATTTTTCCACTTTCTGGTGATCAACAGCCTAGCAGCCAGAAGGAGATTTAGCACCGAGTGGCGCGTGTCACTCGGTACCAGATTAACCCCTATGGACAGGAGTGCCAACTGAAGATGTGCCGAGGAGTTCCTCAAGCTATGCTTTATTTGTATGTATTGATAAAGGGACGTTTGAGGAATGTGGAATTCCAACCTGAGCTGTGCAAAGGATTTTAGGGAGCCCTTGGTATATAAGTGCTTCAGGTATTTGATACCATTTGTTCGCCAAGAAGAGATAGACAGATGGTCAATCGTCTGTTTCAGTACCTCAATTGAAATGTCCATAGTGACGGATGGTTCAGTGGGGTGTTTGTGTACCAAAAGGATGAGCCACGTATTGATGGATATTTTCATCGAGGGAGGTAGATGGGCCGGGGTTCTGTGTCCCATTTGGGCACTGAACAGTCATAAATTCGATGGGCTAAATGAGCTGTAGGAAGATTCAATCTCTCCCCACCTGGTGGAGGGCGCAGGAAGGAACCATTCTCGCAGTTGAGTCAAAACCGTGGCAGAGAAGTAATCTCGGAAATCTACATATCCTAACCCGCCGGATAGTCTATGCTTTATCAATTTAGAATGCGCGCATCTAGATTTTTTCTAGATTTCTGAATAAATATAGAATTTGGGGTAATTGGATCATCTTGAACGCAGCTAGTCTGCCCCACCATGAGAGTTCCAAGTTTTCAATTCTGTGGAGGTCATTTTGTATTTTGTTCCTCAGGGGGGATGTAGTTGTGAGCATATATTGATTTAATAGATTTAGTGAGATTGATGCCCAGGTATGGAATACTCGACTCTGCCCAGGTAAATGGAAATTGTTGTTGTAGTAAATTACTGGTATAGCGGGGTCATCATGTTAGAGTCTAAGGACAGGCCATCCCCGCTGGGACTTTATTCACGCTTGTAAATATGTAAAATACCTTTAAGGAGTTATGCATTATGGGATTGCAAGTAGTGGGAGATATGGACTCCATTGACTCTTAGGAGAAACAGACTACACATCCCATAATGCCCTGCAGCATTGGAACATGTGACACCTCCGCACAGACTTATGTGGGAGGTTACTTAAGAAAAGGGCGCGGCCGATCTCTCTCGGGACCAGCATCTTCACCACTGCGGAGCTGCCGTCACAGCACAGCCGTGCTGCTAGGCCAGAAGCCTGGGCCTAAACCCACCGAGAGACCAGCCATCCGGAAGGAAGAAAGACTCCAGTATCCTGCCCGTGTTCCCGGAGATCGAAGAGGCATCCCAGCTGACGTCTGAAACAGTGGAACACCCTCGTCTGGGACCCTTGTGCTGTGGAGCAGTGTTTTACCAACGTGCCTTCTGAGGAGAACTCAGGCGGATCGGCCTGTCGGGTGAGAGAGCATACGCTCAGTTTTGACTTCCACCTAGACAGACAACTTAGTGCCACCCCACAGGCCGTAGATACGTGTTCGGCCTCCAGCTGAAACTTAGAGGCCCAGTTAACTGTTAAGTGTGTTATAGAAGTGACCAACGCTGACGAGTGATCAGTTCACCAACATTCACCGTTCCAGATACTTTGTTGGGTAATTTCTTTCATTGACTGCCACTGTGGATTACAAATTTAACGTGCACCTACCGGCCGCAACGTGGACATTAACTGTTCTGCAAAACTGCTCGCTGGAGGGAGCTCGCGAGCATAGATTTCCTACCTTAGTTTAAGTGAATTGTACTATTCTTTATCTGAACCTTTATGTGCTGATATTTATTGCGGATTCCTGCAAGGGCCCTTGCGGAATCATAGTGAGATATTACCTAACAGTTATTTGTTTGTGATCTAAACCTATGCTTGTTTCTTCAAGTTCACATGAAGTAAACATATCTTTCTGGTTTAACTATATCCACTGTGTGAAGTTTATTTTCTTGTCTGGAGGGGCCTTCCATGAGAGCAGGTAATACTATTGTTGTTTCACTGTATATTGTGTGCCTGCTATTGTGACCCCAGCCCAGCAGAGGTCACAATACCTTACCCACCAGACTTCTGATGTGTCAAGGGAGGTTCGAGCTTGTTGAATAGGGGTGAGTTAAATGAAAGAGAGTAGATCCCAAAACGAACCAGCAGCTCCTGAGGGGGTAGCGCTACATGTGGGGGCTCGTCCAGGATTCTACTTCTCAAACTATCAAATATCCCCTCATACTGAACCCCGCCCGTACCAAGATCAGCCATGGATGCAGCCGCTGTAGCTAAATGGTGCATAGAAGAGAATGTTCCATTATATAAAGGTCTAGTGGTAGAAGTACGGGGAGAAACTTGGAGTGAAAGGGAAGTACTCTCAATCCTGAAAGCTTTGTCCTCAGTAAAGATGTACAGAACTGTTCGCCGGCGATTTCCGTTTGTTCGCGTTCGCCGCCGCGGGCGAACATATGCGATGTTCGATCCGCCTCCTATTAATTAACATTGAGCATACTTTGACCCTCTACCTCACAGTCAGCAGACACATTCCAGCCAATCAGCAGCATACCCTCCCTCCCTGACCCTCCCACCTCTCGGGCAGCATCCATTTTAGATTCATTCTGAACTTGCATTCTTAGTGAGAGGAGGGACAGAGTTGCTGCTGCTGATTTTATAAGGAAAGCGCTAGCTTAGGCCAGTGTACTCCAGTCCTGAAAGACTCATCTGATCTCTGCTATTAGAACAGCACCCCAAACAGTCCTTGTTAGGGCTAATCAATCAGTCTGCTTTTTTTCCCCCCTGTAATCTGTGCTGCGTGGTTTACAGAGAGAGACAGACAGACAGAGAGAGAGAGAGAGAGACAGTGTAATTTTTTGGAGTTAGATAGAGCAGGCAGGCTAGTCAGTTAATGTAACAGTGTGTAGAGGATATATATACATCACCAGGAGTTGTAAATATATTTATACACTGTATAGTTTAGTTAGATTAGAGGTGCAGGGTGCTGTGTAATGTAAATGGGTCCAGTGGTGCAGTGCTGTGTAATGTAAAGGGGTCCAGTGGTGCAGTGCTGTGTAATGTAAAGGGGTCCAGTGGTGCAGTGCTGTGTAATGTAAAGGGGTCCAGTGGTGCAGTGCTGTGTAATGTAAAGGGGTCCAGTGGTGCAGTGCTGTGTAATGTAAAGGGGTCCAGTGGTGCAGTGCTGTGTAATGTAAAGGGGTCCAGAGGTGCAGTGCTGTGTAATGTAAAGGGGTCCAGAGGTGCAGTGCTGGGTAATGTAAAGGGGTCCAGTGGTGCAGTGCTGTGTAATGTAAAGGGGTCCAGTGGTGCAGTGCTGCGTAATGTAAAGGGGTCCAGTGGTGCAGTGCTGTGTAATGTAAAGGGGTCCAGAGGTGCAGTGCTGTGTAATGTAAAGGGGTCCAGAGGTGCAGTGCTGGGTAATGTAAAGGGGTCCAGTGGTGCAGTGCTGTGTAATGTAAAGGGGTCCAGTGGTGCAGTGCTGCGTAATGTAAAGAGGTCCAGTGGTGCAGTGCTGTGTAATGTAAAGGGGTCCAGTGGTGCAGTGCTGTGTAATGTAAAGGGGTCCAGTGGTGCAGTGCTGTGTAATGTAAAGGGGTCTAGAGGTGCAGTGCTGTGTAATGTAAAGGGGTCCAGTGGTGCAGTGCTGTGTAATGTAAAGGGGTCCAGTGGTGCAGTGCTGTGTAATGTAAAGGGGTCCAGTGGTGCAGTGCTGTGTAATGTAAAGGGGTCCAGTGGTGCAGTGCTGTGTAATGTAAAGGGGTCCAGTGGTGCAGTGCTGTGTAATTTAAAGGGGTCCAGTGCTGTGTAATGTAAAGGGGTGCAGTGCTGTGTAATGTAAAGGGGTCCAGAGGTGCTGTGTAATATAAAGGGGTCGAGTGGTGCAGGGTGCTGTGTAATGTAAGGGGCCCAGTGGTGCAAGCTGCTGTGTAATATAAAGGGGTCCAGTGGTGCAGGGTGCTGTGTAATGTAAGGGGCCTAGGCTCACAGGGTAAACGGTGCCCACCTGTCCAGTGCCACATCTCATCTATATTGTGTTGGCACAGTTGATAAGGTATAAAAACAAAATTCACTGCAATACATAATAGTAGCCATTTGTCTGCCAGGGTGTCTTTGCCTCACAGTGTAAACTGTGCCCACCTGTCCAGTGCCACATATCATATCTGGTGGCACAGTAGCTTGCACGCATAGTACAACTAAACTAATCTAAAAAAAAATGACAGGCAGAGGCAGGCCACCCCGCAGGGGCCGTCGTGGTCATGGTGCTGTGATTCCCTTTGGCCCAAGAATAATGCCCAGTGTTCAGAGGCCACGTACCCTGAACTCGAAAAGTTCTGAGGACATAGTCAGAGTTTGGTCTTTCACTGTGAACCCTATTACAGACAGGGTTAGGGTTACAGATAGGGTTAGGGTTACAGATAGGGTTATGGTTACATACAGGGTTAGGGTTACAGACAGGGTTAGGGTTACAGATAGAGTTAGGGTTACAGATAGGGTTAGGGTTACAGACATGGTTAGGGTTACAGATAGGGTTAGGGTTACAGATAGGATTAGGGTTACCGACAGGGTTAGGGTTGAAACAACTTTTCCATCACTATTGTGGCCAGAAAGAGTCCCTGTGGGTTTTAAAATTCGCCTGCCCATCGAAGTCTATGGCGGTTCGCCCGGTTCACGAACTTTTGCGGAAGTTCGCGTTCGCCGTTCGCGAACCAAAAATTTTAGGTTCGCAACATCACTAGTCCTTAGATCAGAGAGTCTGGGCGACTAACTCGAAAGTGGACAGTGAAAACTCACACACCTATGTTCTATGTGAATGGAAATATGGAGTTCCGGACTGTTTTAAAGAACCTAGCGTAGAGACCATGGATGGCACAAAACTTTTCCTGTTACTACCTGAACCAGAGTCAGCCATTCCTTCTTCCTCTAGTGTAACCCCTTCTACTTCTTCTAGCCTCCCAGCACCTGTTGGGGCTTCGGGAAAAAAACGTGAAGGGGTCTGTCAAAGCACCACTTAAGGACTTCAACCCTGAATTATGTGCTGTCCTGGAGGAGATTGTAGCCCAGTGCAAGAAAGATTCTCCTGACTGTTTGACCACCGGATATAGGAAGCTAAGAATTTTCTCTGGAAAACACACTGTACCCTCTTCGGAAGACGGTTTTGAGGAATGGATGGATCATGCCGTCCAAGCTCTGTAAGAGTGGGGGATCCCAGAGAAGAATAAGAAGCAGAGGATTATGGAAAGCCTCAGAGGACCAGCCTTAGAGGCTATACGCAACCTCAAGCATAGTAAAGACAATTGCACTGCCCAAGATTATTTAGATGTTCTACAGAATGTGTTCGGGAGGACTGAAGACATTAGTGAGCTTCGCTGCCAATTGGAGCATTGCTTCCAAAAGAAGGGGGAGAAGCTGTCTGAGTTTGTTAGCCGCCTGGATAAGATCCTGCACCGGATGTTGGTAAAGAAAAGGCTAGATTCAAAACAAATGGATAAAGCGCGCTTCCAAAAAGTGATAAGGGGAGCCCAATCAATGGACCCCATTGTCTTTAAGTTACAAGCTCAAAAGGGAACTGGGGTGTTGAAGTATCCCGACCTGGTCCGGGTCATTCGGCAGGAGGTGGACCTCCTAGATCAGAAGAACAAGTACCAAGCCACAGAGACTCCTGCACGAGTGCGAGTCGCAGCCACTGAGGACAGTGACCCCAAAGTTGACCTCTTGGAGTCACAAGTGTCTCAGTTGACGGAACTGGTGGCTGCTCTATCTGGCCAAGCAGGGTTTTACCCCCACCAACCTAAGAGAGATAAAACCGAGAAGTTCGCCTATGGATCCTATGACCAGCAAAATAAACCAAGAAGGTTCATTTCCTGTTTTAATTGTGGAGGGATAGGACACACCAGAGAAGTTTGTCCTAGCCCAGTCAATGCTTACCAACCAATGTACCGGCCGGCGGAAAACTTCAGAGGGCCCCGGTGAAGGAGTCAACCAGGAGCCCGCCTATCATAGACAACTCCAACCAAAAAAATGAAACAGAGGGACAGAGGCAGAAAGAAGAGCTCACTTTTAGGCCAACTCCCAGCTCCCGCTCCAGTGACTGGGAAGGGGCTAAAAGAAGCCCACGCAAGAGAAGAGTGAAAATACGAGTTACAGGAGAAAGCGGGAAAACAACACCTCGGAAGTTTCCTGCGAATTTGGTGGGGCCCTCCCCGTTAGTGCCCATTCAAGTGGAATGGATCTACACCAAAGCCCTCATGGACACCAGAGCACAAGTGACTCTTCTGTTAAGAGACTTTTATGACCAGTACCTTTCTCATTTGCCTTTGCAGAAGTTAGGAGAGTTGGAGATATGGGGCATTGGAACTCAGAGTTTCCCTTATGATGGGTATTTACCAATATGCCTGACCTTTGATTCTTCAATAGCTGGGGTCGCAGAGACCTTTGATACCCTGGCGATAGTCTGCCCTCGGCCCCCAGGGGCCCATAAGAGCTCCCTCATCATAGGGACAAACATGGCTTTGGTCCGGAGACTTCTGGCCCCCTTAATCTAAGCAGCAGAGATCTCAGTTCAAAGGGTCCATCCAATGTTAAGGAGGGTATTCCACCAGCTGGTGATGGAGAAAAATGCCCCTGAAGAAGGAGTGGGTAGGATCTGGCGGTTAGGGAAGACCGTGAGGATCCTGCAGCCTGGAGAAGTAACCTGCCTCAGGGCCTCAGTCAAACTTACCTGGTCTCAGCCGGGCCTGTTTCTTGTCCTTGAACCCGACCCGGGTCGACCCTCAGAGGGATTGGAAGTGATACCTGAAGTGATCCCATTGAAGGTACTGGAGAAAAATCGTGGATGGGTATCCGTTAACATGCGGAACCCCACCGCCAGCCCTGTGAAAGTGCCAGCCAGAGTGCTACTGGGCCGGGTCCATCAAGCCACCCCCGTCAGCCCGTCCAATCTGGCGGATAGCAAAAAGATAGAAGACTCAAAAAAGAGTCACCAGCCTAATGGCGCTGAACTTCCACCAGGATAGAAGGAGAGGATGGAAGCTCAACTTAGTAAGTGGCAGAAGTTATTCTCAAAGACTGAGTTTGATGTTGGATGTGCAAAAAGCGCCACCCACAGGATCCGATTGAGAGAGGACAAGCCTTTCAGAGAACAGGTCCGAAGAGTTCCCCTGACGGATTTAGAAGATCTCAGGGAGCAACTTGCAGAATTAAAAAGGACCGGAACTATCCGGGAATCCAGGAGTCCTTTTGCTTCTCCCATAGTAGTAGTAAGAAAGAAAAATGGCTCTTTGAGGTTGTGCATTGACTACAGGACCCTCAACAAGCGGACTATTCCTGACCAGTATACTACCCCTCGGATTGAGGATGCACTACAGAGCCTGTCAGGAGCTAAGTGGTTCAGCGTCATGGACCTAAAGAGTGGTTATGGTCTTCTCAACAGGCAGAGCCTAGTACTTCATTCCTGCCCTCATCTGAGTGACAAGTAGTGGGACACTTCAGCCAGAAGCCCCTGAATTCATACCACAGTCTGAGAAGGATTGGAGGGCGATGTTGATTTGTACTCTACAAAAGAATTCATGGAGGCCTCATGCCCACTAGATAGAGACTTGAATGCTTCAGAAGATGAGGAATCCGTTGTGACAGAAACAGAGGATGAGTGAGTGAATGAGTGAGTGAAAAACTTATAAAGCGCAACACATGCGAACTGAATCGCCTCTGGGCGCTGTATCCATTCTGTGAGTGAAACCCCTTGACCTCAGAAGAGATGGGTTTTAATCTTTCTCCTGAAGGCCAAGTGGTTCGGCTCCAATCGAGTGGTGGTAGGCAGAGCGTTCCACAGTCGTGGTCCCTGGACTGCAAACCTTCGATCTCCTTTGGACTTGTATCTGGCTTTGGGTATCTGGACAAGGTTTTGATTGGTGGATCGTAGAATACGATTGGGGATGTGAGCTTTTATTTTTTCGCATAGGTATTGGGGGGCGTTTTCATGAATGCACTTATGCATTAGACAGAGTGCCTTGAAAGTGATTCTGTCTTTTAGTGGCAGCCAATGAAGGGATCTCAGTGAAGGTGAGATTGATTCCCATGGTTTTTTGCCAGTCACTAGTCGAGCGGCCGTATTTTGAACGACTTGCAGACGAGCGATTTGGTATTTGGGGAGTCCGAGATAGAGGGCGTTTGCATAGTCCAGTCTGGAATTGATAATTGTTCCCACCACGACTGCAACGTCTTCTTTCGGAATAAAGGGGGTGAGTCTGCGTAGTAGGCGCAGCAGATGGTGTGATCCGCTGACTACTGACCCTATTTGTGCATCCATTGTCATGTTGGTGTCAAAGATGACTCCAAGACTTTTGACTTTGGCGCTAGGGGTGATGGATTGACCCAGAATGGGCGGGATCATCCATGTTGTTGCGGGATGATTTTTACGGTTGGTGTGAAACAGAAGAAGTTCAGTTTTTGAACTGTTGAGTTTAAAATAACTCTTTGTCATCCAGTTTTCTATTAAAGAGAGGCATTTCTCTAGTCCAAGAGAATGATCCTTTTTGTTGCATATGCGAAAATACAATTGTGTATCATCTGCATAAGAGTGATAAAGTAACTTCTGGTTACTGATGATTTCAAAAAGAGGGCGGAGATGAATATTGAACAGAACCGGTGACAAAGGGGATCCCTGAGGGACTCCACATGATACCGTCCGTTTTTCAGAAGTGAAGGGTCCCAATTTCACTATTTGTGATCGGTTTTCCAAGAAGGAGGAGAACCAAGCTAAATTACATTCCGTGACTCTGGCTACTTCAGCTAGCCGAGTCAGAAGTAGTCCATGGTCTACAGTGTCGAAGGCAGCGCTTAGGTCCAACAGTACCAGGAGACAATATTCTCCTTCGTCTGCGGCCTCTAGAGCGTCATCCCATATTTTGAGCAGCGCTGTTTCTGTTTCGTGACCAGGACGAAAACCCGACTGAAACGGATCGAGTAATTAATGAATGTCTAAATGATGTTGTAGCTGTTGCACAACTTCTTTCTCCATTACCTTGGAGAAGACATTTAGGGCTGTTATGGGTCAACGGTTGTTTGGATCTTTAGGGTCGAGGGTGTTTTTTTTTTAGAATCGGTTTTATTATACCTTGTTTCAGCAAGGTATTGAGTGGGTGTTTGGTTTGAGCTTTGGGGAGGGGTTGACGAGGGGTCTATTTTGCTGAATGCTTACACGGATTCCTTAAATTTTGTTAATAAAATAATCCGATAAATCATTGCAAAATTCTTGTGAGTTGGAATCGGGGGCCTCTAAACAAGCTGGGTTCATCGTCTGAGTAATCAGCTTGAAGAGTTTGCGGGGGCGGTTTTGGGCATTTGTGATGATGTTAGAGATATGATTTTTTTTGGCCATAAATATTTCTTTGTAGTATTTCTTGGTGATTCTCTTATAAGTGGTGTGGTTTACCTCCGAAAAGCTTCTTTTCCAAGCAGCTTCTGCTCTTCTACGCTCTTGCTTTAGCAACGACAGCTGGTCATTAAACCAGCTGGCATTGTTTTTCCAGATGCAAGTTTTTCGTTTTGGTGCTACTAAGTCGGCTGATGTAGTAGAGCTTTGTTGATGACGTAGAGCGTTTCTGTGGCTGTTTGCTGTTGTTGGATTGTTTTTATTTTGTTCCCTAGTGTTGTTTTGAAGAGTTCCGAGTGGAGCATCTAGTCCAGTGTGTTGTCACCGGTTTTATTGTATTTTTTAAGGGGGCGTTTTTGGTAATTGTGAATTTAATCGCATGGTGATCTGTCCATGGTTGCGGCTCATTTTCCAAGACGTCTATTTCCATGTCTTGTTTGAAAATGAGATTGAGCGTATGACCTGAGGTATGAGTGGGCCCAAGTATTAGTTGCTGCAGACCTAATCCTTCCAGATGGTCGATGCAGGCGTCGGCGACGGGGTCCAATGAGGAGTTTGCCCACAGGTTGAAGTCCCCGAGCATCAAAAAATGTTTGATGTTTAGGGTATAGGCGGAGATGAATTCCGTCAATAACGAGAGGAAGTGCGTTTTTGGACCTGGTGGTCTATAGCAAAGTAGGATATGAACAGTGTCTTGGGGATTTGTTTGCAGTTGCAGAGTTAGGGTTTCCATGAATGGAAGCGAGTTTTGAAGGACTGGTTTGGTGATTGAGAGGTGAATCTTGTGGATCACCGCCAGGCCTCCCCCTCTTTGTCCCACTCTGTTTTGCATTTGAATGCGATAATTTGCTGGCACCAGTTCTCCCAGAATGGTGTTAAAGTCCGCTGTAAGCCAGCTTTCTGTGATAGGCAGTCTAAGTCGTTTTCTAGGATGAAATCATGGATTTCTTGTCGGTGTTTTACTGCCGATCTTGTGTTGACCAAAACGCATGATATGCGCTTAGGCTGGGGTGAATGGGTATAATGTTTGACTGTTGATCGTCGATCAATTCTTAACAGTTGCATACTCCTTAGAGATTTTATGGTGACCTCTGATAATATTGAGGCAGATGGTTTTAGATCCCGGATAGATTCTGTGGTGTATTTCAGGTTAGCCATAGTCGCAGAACGCGGGGAAAAGTAATATTGATCGGGGGGTATTTGAATGATTTAATGGGAGGAAGATTTTCAAGTGGGCCTCCCTTCGCTAAACCTTCGATCCCCGTTGATCCAGAGGAAGGCAAAAAACCCCGTCCGTGCCGTACCAATCTGCAGTGGTCAGAGAAAAAATTCCTTCCTGATCCCTCAAGGGCGATCGAGCAAAGCCTGGATCAAGTAGTGAAAGTTGATTTAATAGATTTAGATTTAATACCTGAGAGAGCTAATGGAGGGGGGGGGCTTGGGGTATACACAACCCAACAATAGGGCTGAGGAGGATGAATGGGGGTGATTTGAATGGGTGAACACTATGTTTGGGTGTACCAAAATGGCCGCCGACCGGGAACTAGGCCCAAGCCGGTGGCTAAGGTTCTAAGGCATAGATCCTGCAAGGGACTGAGGCAGAAGGCTCCCCACACACAGAAGAGGCGCGCACCCAGGATGGACAGGCATCAGGCAAGAAGTGAAATATGGACATAGGTCAAGGATGATGACTGCAGGTGAGAAGAGAGTGGAGTGCAAATTACTAGGCAAATAATGTTATAGAAGGAAAAGAAAAAAAGAAGGAAAAAAGGTGCCTGTGATTAGCACTGTGCAGTGTCGGCTTCTTGGCAGGATCGGGCATGTAGAATTTCATACACACCCAAGCCCATCTCTAATGGTTGTAGACAGTTGAGCTCCCTGCAGGTTGCTTAGCAGCAGTGGAGCCTTCTCTGACATGCTGATTGTGATGTAATCCAGGTGATGTTCCTAGTCAAATCCTAGTGTTAAATATGATAGTGATTTTATTGATCAAAGCCCACACCTTACAGGCATAGAGCCCACATGGCTGCTGAATATACGGTTGATTATATACTGTATACTGTATGTGGTTGTACTCTTGATGCTAATAAATACTGGCCCAGATTCACCAAGCACTTACGCCAACTTATAACAAGTTACGCCGACGTAAGTGCAAATGTGCGCCGTCGTATCTGTGCGCCGGACCCACAAACTAATATGCGCCTAAAATCAGGCTTTACCCCGCCGACGTAACTTGCAGGCGTAGGGTGGGCGCTTATTTAGGCTGGACGCATGGTGGCGCTCCCATTGATCAGCCATTCAAATATGTAAATGAGGGAACTACGGCGATTCACGAACGTACGTGCGCCCGACGCAAGCTACGCGAGGTGCGCGTAAGTTGTACGTCCGGCGTAAAGTTAAGCCCCATAAAGGAGGTGCAACCCAGCAGCAGACATGCAAAGGTCTGCACCAGGGAACACAAGCCGGCGTATTTTACGTTGGACGTGTGTCTGGCTGGGCGTAGGTTACGTTCACGCCGTATGCAGTGATCCGGCGTAGTTTAGGCAGTTGTTCCGACGTGGTTGTGAGCAGGCGCAGAGTGATGCGTCCACGTCACGCGCATACGGCGCATGCGCAGTTCGTGATACGTATCTGTCTGGCGCTCGGCCCATCATTTGCATGGGGTCACACCTCATTTGCATGGGTCACGCCCACTTCCACCTACGCCGGCGTACGCCTTCGAAGCCCAGGCCACGCTGGCGCAGCGTTTGGGGGGCACTGGCTTGCTGAATTCCATGCTTGCCTCTCTGCGCTGCGTTGGCGTAGTGTACATTGTTTGCCCTACGGCGGCGTAATGTGCGCCTGCTCTCTGTGAATCTGGGCCACTGTGTTCATTTGATCTGACTGGGAGCATCACCTGGATCTCATCCCGATCAGCATGTTGACAGAGAAGGTTATACAGCATTACTGCTGCTAGGTGACCAGCTGGGGGGCTCGGCTCTCTACAACCAATAGTGCCAGACTTCCCCTGCATGCACCCATAATGTCACCAGCAGTAGGTCCTAATAGACTGCCGCTGTTGCTAAGGAGACAGATGCCAGACCAGCGCTGTCAATAGCAGGGGCAGGACAACCCCTGAATTAGAAGGGCCAGGTGGCAAGACAACCTTTGCAACCCTGATAGTTCTCCCACTGCTTTGGACCCTTATATTTTCTTGGTGTGCTGGTGACATATATCTCTTGTTTTCTGCCACCCTGGGGGGCCCCAATACAGTAGGAAGGTAGCTCACTGCAGAACATCTAAAAGGGCTTGTTGTGGGATCGTAGTAAAGGGTCCCAGGATATATATATATAAATATATATAATTGCATTTTATAGTTGGCCCACCTACTTTTGTCCCTGTCCCCCCATGTGCCCCCCTAAATATGAAAGCTGGAGATGCCACTGGTCATCAACCCTGTCCTCAGGGCCCACTAACAGGCCAGATTTTATGTATTACCTTGGGGAGATGCAGAGTAGAATACTGCAATCACTAAGAAGCAAATTATATCACCTATGATGTATTTCAGTTATCTTGCAAAGCTGGCCTGTTAGTGGGCCCTGAGGACAGGGTTGATGACCACTGCTATACTGTACCTATACTGCATGCAGGTTAACTGGGACTGTCTTTTTTTTTTCTTTATTGATTTTTCCATATACACATAAAACACATACATTCAGACTATTTTTATTTCACGCAGGAGCTTCTACGTATTATTTATTATATCCACATTACATCAAGAGTTTAATTCTCCCCCAGTAAACTCATAATTTGGTGTGGTTTGTATATCCCTTCACTTCCTTATCTTAAATTGCTTTGTTTTATTACTCTCTCGACTACCCATATGTTCACATCCGTCCATTCCCCTTGCCACATTCCTATTCCTTCATGTTTAGTCCATAGACAGTTCAGATGCTGTTGTAGGATCTGCTATCCAACTAGACTATACTTTCTCATATTTTTTTTTATTTCCTCTATTACAATATGCATCTTCATATAAAGGTAAATTACTGTTTATTAGATATTTCCAAAAGGCTATTGAAGGTGGAGCTGTTTTTTTTCAGTTTAATACAATTGCCTTTCTCGCGTAGAAAAGTATTAAGCTTATTTGTGTTCTCTTAGCCACTGTATAGATATTTTTTTTCTTTTTTGTTTACAAAAGCTTTATTTGGAAGATAATGACCAGACAGAGTAATTTCGCTTACAGTATGAAAATGTAAAAGTTGAAAAACGTAATACATAATGCAGGGATCTTACAGTGATTATAAGACATTCCTAAGGGCAGTGATGGTACATAGGATGGGGGATAATGCCAGGCATTCATTGTTTCAATATTTAGTGTGTACTTCAAACCTGAGTAGTTAGCATTATAGACAGGTGGATATTTTTTAGGGAAGCAACCAATAATTCCATTTATCATTATATGTTTGCATACTATCCGAGAGAGTATGAAAGATCCTCTCGGATAGATTGAGCATATCCATTCTGGATAGGACCTGCGGCCATGGTAGATTTTTTGATTTCCAATTACAAGCAATCATCCACTGAATTGAACCAATAAGGGAGTGGAGCAATCTATTACATGGTGGGGGGATATTGTGAACATCTGCGAACAGCAAGCAAGTCAAGGGTGAGAGAATGACTTTGCAACCCGAAGAGGCCTCCAGCCTATTCACAGCTGCCCGCCATATGGGTTCCAGGAGGTCACAGCTCCAGAAAATGTGGATATAGGAGCCCTCAACAGGGCAGCCCCTGAAGCACAGTGGTGAGGAGGAGGGGTAAAATGTGTGGATTTTTGTAGGTGTCAGATACCATCTGGTAAAGAGTTTCAGTGGGGTTTCTCTAAAGTTGGTGGCCAGATTACTTTTACGAAGATTGTCAATCATTTTATGCCATGTTTCTATGGGCAGAGTGCAGTTTAGATCTCTTTCCCAGCTAAGCATGGGGGCGGTTTTATCAGGTTGATAAAGATTATTTAAGAATTTGTATATACGAGAGATCAGACCACGATCCCTGGGTGATGTAAGGCAAATGTCCTCAAAAATGGTACGGGAGGATGTAACTGAGAGGGAATAGTGTTTTGCATAGAAATTTTTGATTAGATTATAGTTAGATATCTCCGTGCTGGGAAGATTAAATCTTGATTGTAATGAGGGAAAAGAGGAGAATTTTTTATTTAGGAGTATGGAGTTAAGATCTGTCAGTTTTCTGTGTGTCCATTCATGGAACCCCGAGCCGTCAGGATAAGCAGGTGGGAATCTATGGTCCCCTATATATGAAGACAGAGGGGGGATCAATGAAGAGAGGTTGAGAGGTTCTTTAATCCTATTCCACAACTGCAAAGAGTGGGCAACAATTACATTTTTCTTTGAGGCGTTGAAATATTTTCTGGAGTTGGACCATAGTAAATTTTTTAAAGAAAAAGGGGATAGGGCTGAAGATTCAAATCTCAGCCATGGGATGGCTCTATCTGGGGAGTGCCATTGAGCTATTTGCGTGAGTCTAGCTGATAAAAAGTAGTACCAAAGGTGTGGGAGGCCCAGGCCACCATTGATTTGTGCTTCGTGCATAAGATTGTAACTACTTCTTGGTTTTTTATTCAACCAGATGAATTTATTTATATCTCTCTGTAAGGCAGCTATGCGGGTTTTCGGTACGTTAATGGGGAGAGCTCTGAAGTAAAAAAGGAGTTTGGGTAATATTGTCATCTTGACAGCACAGATCCTCCCCAAAAAGGAAATATGGAAGGAGGACCAGTTTTTAAGCAGTGTTTTTATATGGGAAAAGAGGGGGAGGTAGTTTGCGTTATATAGTAATTTATAGGAGGGGGTAATATTGACACCCAAATATTTGAGCGAAGTGGAAGACCATGTAAAATTAAAATTCTTTTGGAGGAGGGAGAGAGTGTCTAGGGGGTAATTGATTGGTAAGGCTGAGCATTTCTTAATGTTAATAAACAAACCTGAGAGCTTATGGAAGGAATCTAATTCAGATAGGAGGTTGGGTAGTGATATCATAGGGTCTGTTATGAAGAGCAGTGCGTCATCAGCATATAAATTTATTTTAAATTGGTCGGGGTCCTTTCGATATCCTTTAATTAAATCGTTTTGTCTAATTGCTTGGGCAAGAGGTTCAATTGCTAGGGCGAATAAAAGTGGGGAGAGGGGACAGCCCTGTCTAGTGCCTCTGCTAAGAGGGAAAAAGTCTGAGTTGTGTCCTGGGATTCTAATCCTAGTCTGAGGGGCTTGATATAGGGCATTAAATCCATGAATGAATTTATCAGAAATCCCAAATTTGGGAAGGAGGAGATTTAAATAAGACCAATTGACACTATCAAAGGCCTTATGTATGTCTAGGCTCAATAGACAGACCGGGAGAGAGAAGAGGATAGCATCTTGTATTACGTTAGTTGCAAGTCTTATGTTGTCCGTCAATTGTCTGCTTGGTATAAAACCAGATTGGTCGGCTTTAATGAGGGATGTGATGACCGAGGCTAATCTATTGGCAAGAAGTTTTCCGAATAGTTTGAGGTCATTATTTAGGACGGATATAGGACGGAAATTTTGAGGTAAGGAATGGTCTTTTTGGGGTTTTGGGATTAGTGATAGATTGGCTAGTAGCATGTCATCTGGGAAATGTCCACCCATTAGGACATGATTAAACAGTCTGGTAAGATTTGGGACAAGGAGGGTGGCAAATTTTTTATAATATGTGGTTGAGAAACCGTCAGGGCCTGGGGCAGTTGAAGTTTTTAGAGATTTTATGAGATCTATAAGTTCTAGGTCAGAGCATGGTTCATTTAAACTAGCTATTTGTTCCACCGTGAGGGTAGGGAGATGGATTTTTTCTAGCCATTTCAGTGAATCAGGGGAGGGGTGTGATTGAGGGCCAGATAGAAGGTCTTTGTAAAAGGATGTGAAGATTTTCATAACTTCTTGGGGATGAGAAACTAAATGGCCATTTGAGTTTCTTAATTTATAAAGGTGTGGGGGTTTGGATTCTGAATTCAGCTTTCTGGCGAACATTGTGGAAGCAGAGTTTCCGTGTAGCAAAAATTTGGATTTGGAAAATCTCATTGATTTTTCTGTGTCCTCTGACAACAATGTGTCTAGAGCTAGACGTTTCGTTTGAATTAGGTTGGTTAGCTCTGGGGTAGAGGAAAGACTGAGCTTGTTATAGAGGTCGTGGAGTTCTTTGGTGAGACATTTGATGTCCGCCAATTTGGCCTTTTTCTTAGCCGCAGCAATGCTAATAAAATGACCTCTCAAGACAGCCTTATGCGCGGCCCAAATAGCCGTGGGGGGTGAGTCCTCTGGCTTATTGTCCGTAAAGTATTCCTCTATGTGTGTGTAGATTTTTTGAAATGTGGGTTTGTCCGATAGCAATGAGTCATTTATTCTCCAGCTGAATGTCGTAGGAGGAAGTCCTATATGAGTTGTTTCAAAGACCACCATATTGTGGTCCGACCATGGGCAAGGATGTATAGTGGCAGAGGGGGAGTTAGCCAGCAAGACGGGAGTACAAAATATGTAATCCAGCCTTGCATAACAATCATGTGGGTGGGAGTAATGAGTATATTCCTTGACACCTGTGTTGTGAGCTCTCCATGCATCTATTAATTGGCGATTACTAAGTGAGCGATTGATGGATTTGGTGAAGGCTTTGGAGGAGGGAACAACTCTACTTCTGTCTAATGCCGGATGGGCAGCAAGGTTGAAATCGCCACCGATGATCATATGTGGGGAGATGTATTGGTCTAGGACATCAAAAAATGTGTTAAAGAATAATGTTTGTGAGTCATTGGGGGCATATACTGAGGCTATTGTGAGAGAGCGTCTGTTCAATTTACCTTTTAAAATAATAAAGCGGCTGTCTGCATCTTTGTAGACATTGGAGATTTCTAGCACAATTGTGTTCCGAACCATGATGGCAACCCCTCTGGATTTATTGGCGAATGTGGTATAGTGAACCTGGTTAAAGGATCTATCAAAGTATTTGGGATGGTTATTGGAGGAGAAGTGTGTCTCTTGCAATAAGATGATGTCTGCACCCAATCTTTTATAGTGCTTGAAGGCTTTTTTGCGTTTATTTGGGGAGTTGAATCCCTGCACATTGTGTGAAAAGATTTTAAGTCCCATTATGAAGTTTAGTTGAGTAGCCGTGATGGGTGGGTGAGGTGAGAGGTGGAATGCCCGGTGGGGTCGGTAAGTATGTAGGTGTAGTTATTAAAATGTGTGGACTGCAGGTCTCGTCTGTGGAGGGGGAAAGTAGATTTATGTACGATGGTCTATAGTGTGGATTAAGGAATTTCACTTTGCAAGCATGTAAACAAGTTATATCTGTCAGCAACATACCAAACATATTCAACATAATGAGTCTTCCATTATGAATAAAAAAAATATTAACAAAAAACTGAAAAAGAAAAAGGGGGCTGTGGGAAAAAAGGCCCCACAGCCATAGAAATTGAACAAGAGGACAAAACTGTCCTGAATCTGCCAGTGGGGATCCCTGCTGCATCTCTAAATCAGGATGAGAGGGAGCACTCAAGGGCAGAAGTGGGGCAAACCAGCGCCAGCACGTGCTCTAGGCTATATAACAGAATGAACTACAGAAGTTTTTAAGTGCATGGTGATACAATTGCATCATATAAACAATGAAATATTTGGGTGGTCTAGTATAAATGTATGGATCCATAACTGGGAACATTTTTGTTCCTGCCTGAAAAAAAAGAAAAAAAATGTTAAGTATCAAAAAAGCTCACGTTGCAGTCCAAGCGGCCAACACCGCAGAGTGGGGTACCCAAACTGGATTGGAGATACCTATAAAAGAAAAAAAAAAAAAAAAAAGGGGAGAGGGGGGGGAGATAGAAAAAAAAAAAAAAAAAAAAAAAGAGTCATAGTCTCCAATAAGGAGGGTAGGCGAGAAGAGAAAAAAAAAAATATAAGGTATTTCTATTTTGAAGATCTGTTTCAAGATTTCTTATTTGATCACGTAGAGGTCTCTAAGCATAGATGGGTCACCCCAAAGGGGGGATTTCGGCCGCAGGGTGTATCGGGTCGAAGAGTCGATTCCATCCATTCCATCCGTCTAGGTTACGTTGTGAGCGCCTGGAAGCAGGAGTGGACCATCCGGAGGAGGATCTTGGAGTGGGAGGGAATCGTCTGGGAGGAGAGTGTTCCAGTAGACCAAGCTTAGCTAGGAGCTCTTTACCTTCAATGACGTTGTAAACCACATGTGTGTTACCGTTGTGTAAAATGGAGAGTTTAAATGGAAAACCCCATCGATATTTTATTCTGGCAGCCTGTAGTACGCTGGTGACCTCCTTCATTCTACGCCTTCTGTCCAGTGTAGCAGGGGAAATATCAGGGTATATTTGTAACCTAACTCCATCAAGATCTATATTATGTGCGTTTCTGGAAGCTCTCATGATTTCTTCTTTGACAATAAAGTCTCTCATGCACATGATAACATCACGCGGGGGTTTGTCTGGGGCAGGTTTAGGCCTCAGGGCTCTATGGAGCCTGTCGCATGAAAAGGCAGATAAAGGCTTGTCAGGAACTAGGTTGTGGAACAACGTAGTGATGGCTTGCTTAATATCAGTGATGGATTCTGGTATGCCACGCACCCTGATATTATTTCTCCTGTTTCTGTTGTCTAAATCTTCTATATGGGCTTGCATAAAGGAGAAACTGTCAGCTAGATTTTCATAATCTTTTCTGAGATCCTTATGAGCTAGGGATAGCTCTTCATGTTTGGTTTCTAGCACATCTGTGCGGCCTCCAATACAGGCTATCTCTTGTGAGAGTACACTGGTGGATCTATGGAGCTCTGACTCCAGCTTGCCCACCAGCTTTTCATATATTGCAGCCAAGCTGGCATCTAAGTCCGATTTAGTGAGATGAGGTGAGTACTCACTGTTGCCTGGGAGCAGAGCTGCAGGCTGCTTGGAGCCGCCGGAGGCCGCGTGTACGATGGCGCCATCTTGGGACATCTTCTTCTTAGGGCTTATGGAGCGCTCCAGGCCCAGGAGGTAATTTGTGAGCGAGTTGGTGGAGCGGCTGTTTCGCCCTTTTTTTTTGGCTGGCATGCACCGGGATGTTCCGCGGGGGTGCTGGAGCTGTTTTTAGGTGTTTGTAGAGAGCGGATGGCCCCGGGATTTTAGCCTAGAAGAGCCGGTCTGACGGAGCTCAGCTCAGCCGCGTCCTGCTAGCATCGCGCCGCGCATGCGCCCCCTAGATATTTTTTTTCACTGATCCTAAGAGGCAAATTGCCACGTTCTGTTCTAGAGCAACAGACGTAACTGCAATAATCACGTCTATGATTCCTGTCCAGAACATGACGATAACCGTGCAGGTCCAGAATATATGGATAAAATCACCTGGAACCTGCTCACATCTTCAGCAATTCTGAGAGTTTGATGGGATTATTTTATGTAGTCCATTTGGTGTATAATGAGCTCTATGTGTTATCTTGAATTGTATGAGTTTATCTTGCAGAGAGACCAGTGTCTGAAAGGAGAATCTCCATATATCTTCCCAATATTTTTCCTCTAACTCTGGAGTATCCCCAGGGCTGGACTGGGACAAAAATTTGGCCCTGGACTTCATTCAGACTGGCCCACTTTGACAGGCCTCTTCCATGGCGGCCAGACAACTCCCGCATCCCCCCCCCACCCCACCCAAGCCCCCTCTCCCTCTTCACTAGCCACTAGCCGTTCTACTTTATTAGAGTAGAACGGCTGGTACTGGTACCTTTATAGGCAGTACTAGTGGGGAAGCTAGACATTTTTTCTCCTGGGGCAAAGAATCAGTTCAGTGCCCCCCCCCTCAATGGGACAAGATTAGGCAGAAGTGAGAAACTCCCAGGCCATAGCTGTTGAGTCAGCTGTCTGTCCCCTCCCCCATGCTCCTCTGTCATCGCCCCCTGCTCCTCTGGTCCTCCCCCAGGTGAGCGCTGCAGGGAGGGGGAGGAGGCGAGTGCTGCGGGAAGGGAGAGACAGAGGCGCAGAGGGGGCGGCGGTCCGCTGTCACTGAAGCCGGCCCACTGAGCCATCAGCCCACCGGGAAACTCCCTGTAGTCCCAATGGTCAGTCCATCCCTGGGTATCCCTCTCCCATCTCGACCGGTGCTCTCTTATCTCAAATACATAGGCTGTGAAAAGGTGAGTATATAGAGCTGATATAGGTTTCTTTATTTATTTTGTCTACTTGCTCTAACCCAGACTATAAGTTGGGGGACACCTTGTGAAAATTGGGCAGAAAGGGCGTGAGAAAATTGCATATAGTGGAAAAAATAGCCATCTGGAATATTCCACTGTTCCATGAATCTTATAAAGGGTTTAACATTTCTTCCCTGCACTACCTGGTCTATAATTTTAACCTTATATTTTGCCCAGCTCCTGGATCTTGAATGGAGCTCAATTGGAACAACTGGGGATTCCCCCACAAGGGGGTATTCGGGGACATGGTAATTCCAGGATATTTTTCACAAGCTAACCTGATTCTCCATGCCCTGATAGTTGTTACCATTAAGGGAGTCAAATTATATGGGGCTTTCAAGCCTCAAAACAACAATGATGTTCTGCGTGGAACCTGTCCTGTTAAACAGTTATATGGTCTTGGCCACCATGCTGCAGCTCAGTTTCAGGGTCTTGGCAATCTTCTTATAGCCTTGGTCATGTAAAGCAGCAATTATTTTTTTCAGATCCTAAGAGAGTTCTTTGCCATGAGGTGCCATGTTGAACTTCCAGTGACCAGTATGAGAGAGTGAGAGCAATAACAACAAATTTAACACACCTGCTCCCCATTAACACCTGAGACACATGACACCGGGGAGGGAAAATGGCTAATTGGGCCTAATTTGGAAATTTTCACTTAGGGGTGTACTCGCTTTTGTTGCCAGTGGTTTAAACATTAAGCTGAACTCGCACGATTTCACTCTTGCCTGTCAGTCCAGATTTCGGCCACGATTACAGAGACATCGCAGGGCCGAAATCGCAAAAAGGAGTACAGAAACTACTTTTTTTAAATCAGTGCAGCGCCGCAGATGCGGCGTCACACTGATTAAGACGGTGCCATTGCCGGAAAATGCAGCCAATTTGACATGCCAAATCGCATGCGGCATGCCAAATTGCACCAGTGTGAACCAGAGCTGAAAGGATTTGTTTTATGCATATTCTTATTAAAGCAGAAGTTATTATATGCATTAATATTGTAGGATACTGAGGTTTAAAAAACAGTCTACAAAGAGAATCTTTGTGTCACACTGAGTCACTATGCTTTACACCAGGATTTATGGGGTTAAGAACATCCTGCCAGCCACATCTGGCTTCCCTCCTCCTCTCATGTTTCCCAATTTCTCCTGAGTTAGCTACACAGTGTACAGTACATCTGGATCACATTCCACACAAAGGAACTCAACACAGAGAAAAGTTGGGCAGCTGTCAGGACGAGATAAAGAATTACCAATTTAGAGGCACAAGAAGTTTCTGAAAGACTCTCTATACTGTAACCGGGGATTTGCCACTAGCTAGCTAACGATGAAATGTATTCAAGCTATTCATCTCTGTGCTTTTTATTTTCAATTTTTTGATCTGATTGACCAAAACACAGCTGCACCTTCACCCATCATTAAGTTTCCGGGAGACACGTCGCCCAAAACAGACAAAGAGTTGGTTACCGTAAGTCTGTTTGCAACAATTTATTCATTTAAGTTTTATGTTAACATAAATTGCAAAAAGTGTTTTGACACTAAATAACACTGAGCCATAGAATGCCTAATCTGTGCATACTACAATGATTTTTGATTACATTTTCATGGAAGTTGAAAGATTTATTTTAAATCAATTTTTTTTACAGATTATGTTGAAGCCCTTTTCAAAAATAAAAAAAGCATATGTAGCTAATTCTTAATTCATTTTCACTATTTCACTAGTTCTATAACCAGCCAATTCCCCCTTGCATTCAAAGATGTGTTAGTGGCATAATTAGCTAAAGACTTGGGCAATATTTACATTTATTATGATAAATGTCAGCTCTTCTCTGTTGTTAGTTTCTTAAGAAATGGCTTGGTATTCTACACAGACACATATATCACATAAAAACCACAGAAAAACATTATCTGTGTGCTATTTATTTTATTATGAACATTTCACATAGTGGCCTTAAATTCCTCATTCATGTGTAACCCCCCCTCCACCCTACTAAAATATATCTCTTTAATACCTAAACAGCATAAAGGTTTAGAGCTATTGATAATGTATTAAAATATAAGAATGCATTAACAAACCCTTTATGATTAAACCTACTTTAACAATACAATTGTTTACTGCAAATCATGCATCATATAGTAAGTACATTGTCAGTAATTTTTAGGAGCGTAACAATGATAACCTTCCACACTGTAAGAAAAGTAACAATGCAAAAAAAAGAAAACTGTTCTCATTATAAAACAATACTGATTTTACATCGAACTGACAAATAATGAGGTATTTTTGTTAATAACAGTGTATTAACTTTACCAAACATTCTTTGATGTTATGGATTAAAAATAACAGTAGAACTTTCTTTAAATATTCAGTAAATCAGAAAGGAAGACCTTTCTCTCTTTACCCCCTACTCTGCAGCCAGGGTTTAATTTCACCTAACCTTTTAAAATATCAGCATGCTAAATAATTTCTATAAGTAGACACACTCCTCTTGCCCAGTGTAGTCACTATATAATTATCAAAATCTGCCAGAAAATGCTGTACCTAACTGTGGTCATGGATGTGCACGTGATGGCACACAAGAGTCCTGTATATCCTCACACAAGTACTTACCCCAGTGTGCCTTACAAATTAAATGATGGATAAGAGCTGTCTGCATAGTGAATACACCCTCCCTGCTATTCCGTAAAAGAGGTTTCATCAGACAGATATTTTCCACCAAGCTGTGTATTATTTTATCTTCTGGAATTTTAAAACAGTTAAAAAGTGAACATTTTATTATTATTATTTTTTTGGGGGGGAAATCTTTTTATTAGTATTCCAATCACAATAAAAGAGACAACAACACTATAATAGTACATCCATAACCCCCCCCTTCACCCATGCAGGGGTCAGTTTTGCCAACCGTCCGTATTTTTACTGACAGTTCGTAAAAACTGGCACTTTTTTCCCCCGTTCGTAAATGTCCGTGGTTGCAAGAATGTGCCAGTAAAAATAACCAAGATCGGTTCGGCTTGGAACTGCGCATGGAGATTGGAGGCAGGGGGTGATTGGAGGCAGGGGGTGATGGTGGCTGCGGTCGCACCGCAGAAGGGAATGGAGGCAGGGGGCAATGGAGGCAGGGGGAGATTGGAGGCAAGGGGTGTTAGTGGCAGGGGGCGATTGGAGGCAAGTGGTGTTAGTGGCAGGGGGCGATTGGAGGCAAGGGGTGTTAGTGGCAGGGGGTGATTGGAGGAAGAGGGTGTTGTTGGCACCGCACAGGGGGATGGTGGCACCGCAGAGGGTGGGGGATGGAGACAGGGGTTGTTGGTGGCACCGCAGAGGGGGATGGAGGCAGGGGACGATGGAGGCAGGGGGTGATTGGAGGCAGGGGGATATTGGAGGCAGAGGGAGATTGGAGGCAGGGGGAGATTGTGGCTCCGCAGAGGGGGGTGAAGGCAGGGGGTGTTAGTGGCAGAGGGGGATGTGACTAAATAATTTGCCCTTATTATATAGAAAATAAAAAAATATGTGTTTCTACCTTAATATATACCTTAAATCACATTGCTATTTGCCTAGCGTACTTGTTTGTAGCCTAAATACTGAAATTTGCACCTAAAAATTTAATTTAGTAACTTTTGTGAAATGCCAGTAAAAACGTGGCTGCGCCAGTAAATTTCAATCTGGTAGGTTGGCAACACTGGCAGGGGTGCAGATCCAGCATTCATGGTGCTTATGATAAAAGTAGGAGGCTTTCTCATAGGTTCAGTACACTGACCGCGTAACCCCCTCCACTAGGTGGCAGTATAGAACCAAATGAATAGACCGACTCACATCTTTTGCATTCCTTCAAGATCAACACAATTATTGACAAGGCAACTCTGGGCTATAGTTTTTATTTACATATCTAGAAGGCTGTGGCGGGGTCTGCAAGCCACTTGGCCCATACTTTGTCATATTTGATAGGGCATCCCTTATATGCGTAAGTGTCCTTGTAAAGTGGTAGGTTGTTTGTAATAATTTTTTTTCCAAAAGGAGGTGGAAGGGGGGGGCTTGTTTCTTCCAATGCAAGGTGATGGCCTTTCTTGCATAGAATAAAAAGAGGCTGACAAGGTTTTATTTTTGCTCTGGTATGAAGAAAATTGTCTACCAGACCCAATACGCAAACTTCCTTAACTAGAGGTACCGATGTTGATGTGTGTTTATTGGTGTCTGCTAGTACCTTAATAACTCCTTATTCTCGGATATGACCAAAAAATGTGTGTAAAATCTCCCTGGGAGTCACCGCACCTCCAACACTCCAAGGTGTGGGAGGGATTCATCACATGAAGCTTAGAAGGGGTGAAATAAGCTCTGTGTATTGGATTAATCTGTCCCATGTGGAAACTAATGTTTTAAACTGTAGATCCCAAATGTCATCCCAGTCATCATTGTCTAGGTGTAGTATATCCCTCAACCACTTAGCTCTTACTTTATCTAGGGGAGCCAATGCAATCGTAACCAGATAAGCATAAAGGCGAGTTGTGGGCCTCTCCACACAGTCAGTTCTCAGTGTCTGTTCTAACTCTGATTCCATCATGGTAAGCAAGGCCAGAGGAAATTGACTCTTAAAAGGCATGGCAGAGCTGTCTATAGGTAAAGTCGTGTGTCTGGGGTACGTTAAAGTCTTCAGAATGACTAGTTAGTAGGCATAAAGAGCCTTGGCTCACTATCTGTGAGCTGATTTTTATTTTGTATTTTGTCCATGTTATCGGATCGGGTAGCATATAAAAGTGTTTTAAGGATGGGTTCTTCCAAATGGGTGACATTGCCGTTTCAGGGTATTTTTCACCAATCAGACCTACTTTCCAGGCTCTAAGAGTTGTCAGCATAGATGGAGTTAGTGGGTAGGGGGCTTTGGAGCCCCTAAACAACAGTGCCTGAATAGCCTCTAAGGACCCAACTATGGCCGCCTCCAGCATTGTAGAGGAGTTAGTTAGGTCCTGGGTGAGCCGCCAGGCGGCGGTAACCAGTTGAGTGGCCAGAAAATATTTGTGAGAGTCTGGGAAGGCCATGCCCCCTGGGAAGGAGGTCTGACAAGTGAAGACAGTTTATATCTTGGAGGGTGGGGGCCCCATAAGAAAGTCGAAAAAAATCTGATTTAAGCAGACAAAGACAGATTTGGGAATCAAACCGGGAGCGTGTCTGAACAGATACATATACTTTAGGTAATACTTTCATTTTGAGCAAGTTGACCCATCCCATTAAAAAGAGTGGTAGAGATTCCCATGCCTTCAGCTGGAGTTTAGTATCCTGCATAACCTGTGATAAGTTTAGGGGGACATACTCTGAGGCCTGCCTAGAAATCCATACTCCTATGTATTTAAAGTGGTCCACCCACTGTAGTGGGAGACCCGGAGCAGTGGAAGTCTGTGCCCCAGGGTCAATGGGGAAAAGTAGGGATTTGTCCCAATTAACTTTGAGTCCTGTGAGGCTAGAGTAAGAGTCTAACACTTGCAATGCTCCCAGCAGGGAGGGCCCTGCATCATTCAAGAACAACAATAAGTCATCCGCGTACAGGGCTACCCTCTCCTCCAGCCAGCCCACCCATAGGGTCTTAATGTGTTGAGAGGTACGGAGTCCCTCTGCCACTGATTCCATGGCTATGGCAAAAATGGCCGGCGAGAGAAGGGAGAAGGAAGAGGAGAGACCACCTCCCTACCTAATCGAGACGGTGGGATTTTTGTACACTATCTTGAGCCAGTCAATGAAGCGCAAGGGGAAACCCATTCTTCTCAAGACCTCCCACAGGAAAGGCCACTCGACTGTATCAAAGACCTTTTCTATGTCTAGGGAGGCCACTACCCTAGAGCCCTGGTTAATGTGTGGAGCGTGAATGTTAGAAAGCAACCTGTGGAGATTTATATCTGTAGACTTGTTTGTCATAAAACCAGTTTGATCCGGATCGATGACAGAAGGTAGTATTTTCCTTAACTGTAAAGTGAGGAGCTTAGTCAGGATTTTTATATCATTATTTAGTAAAGCAACTGGTCTACAGTTTGGTTTTAAATATGTGTAAATTGATATTTCTAAGTTTCTTTTTTTTACCTTTAGACACAATGGGGTTGATTTACTAAAACTGGAGAGTGCAACATCTGGTGCAGCTGTGCATGTTAGCTAATCAGCTTCTAACTTTGGCTTGTTCAATTAAGCTTTGACAAAAAAAAAATGGAATAACTGGTTTCAATGCAGAGCTGCACCAGATTTTTCACTCTCTAGTTTTAGTAAGGGTCCTTTCACACAGGAAAATAATACTCGGTGATCCCAAAAAAGGATCTCATCCTCATGACCCAAGTGTGCCATCACTGGGCCTGGGCAGTGATCCAATTCAAGACTCAAAAGTGCATCCTGGCCTTCAAATACCAGAAGCAGTGGGAGGACGTGGCACAACCTGCCCTGGCCCTCAGAAGCTCCATACATAGAGGTGTAGGTGTGGTCTTGCAGGCCACCTAGTATGGGTGTTGCTAGGATTGTGAAAGATTTGGAGTACTTTTTGGCACCCCCATTGGTGGAACTATGAGGCACTCTTCAATAAAAGAATCAGGGACTACTTAGCAACCTGCAACTGATAAAACAGTAACATTTTCTTCAGGGGTATTTAGTGTTGAATATAGCATATAGAGTGCAGGAGTCAAGAGTATGTAATAAATTTACAGAGTGTGTGGATCAGGAGCATGTACAACATAGTGTTAATAGAGCAGGGGTCATGTGTTTATTACGTACAAAATGCAGGGCCGAGGAGTATATAACATAAAGTCTAAGAAACATAGTGCAAGAGTCACAGTTATGTAGTATATATTGTAACCTGGGGAATAGGTAGCAGGTACAAAAAACTCCCTGGGATGAGCAGGCACAAATACCAAGTCCATAAGATAAGTGAAAAACAGTGAGGTATTTATTGGTGTTATATACAAAGTCTATTTACAGGTGCTGTACAGTGTGCAGAAAAGCAAACAGAACAAAAGACCTAGCCGTGTCTCGGCTCTAGCTACACGATATATATACAGGCCCTCACTACCAGGCTGAACAAGCCTACAGCTTGTCAGCTTAAATACACACGGCTTAACAGTTTTCCACCAACCTCCTTGCTCTCTCACAGATCAGTACCAACTGTGTTTCCCAGGCAGAGCAAAGGCTGTCTGCTCAGGTGAGCTTAAATGGACCTGAGAGAGAGGAACACCTTAACTGGATCAGAGCTCTCAGAACGTCTAAGAGAGGAGCCTGGGAGAGGTATAAACCCCGAACAGGACTTTCCCAGGCTCTCTCTGGGACGCTCTGCTACACATCCTCCCTCCTTGTTTCAACCCTAGGGTTGGAACACCTGTGGCCCAACTGGAGTGAACACGGGACAGGGCATCTACATTCCCCATCTCAACACCTGGCCTGTGTTTTACATTAAAGGAGTAATCCTGTAGAGCCAAAAACCAACGGTTCACCCGTCTATTAGTCTCCTTCTTTTGGGCCATCTATTTCAGGGGAGCATGGTCAGTTATTAACTCGAACTGGCGCCCTAACAAATAGTATCTTAGCGCATCCATGGCCCACTTTATGGCTAAGCATTCTTTTTCAATGACTGCATACTTTTTTTCATGATCATTGAGCTTTCTGCTTAGGTACACCACAGGGTGTTCTTCCCCATTGTGTACCTGTGACAATACTGCCCCGATACCTACATCAGAGGCATCTGTCTGAACCAAAAAGTCTTTGGAGAAATCGGGGGAGTATAGCACTGGCTGTGCACAAAGAGCCTTCTTCAGAACTTGGAAAGATTCTTCCGCTACTGGGAACCATTTCACCATTACGGAGACTTTCCCTTTTGTAAGGTCTGTCAGTGGGGCAGCTATAGTTGCAAAATTTGGAATAAACCTTCCTGACCTGCTTCTTGTTTGCAGGACATGGCCACTCCTGGATGGCTTCTATTTTATTCACCTGGGGTTTAATAACTCCATGGCCAATAGTGTAGCCCTAATACTTCGCTTCCTCCAAACCAATGGCAGATTTTTTTGGATTCGCCGTGAAACCTTCCTTGAAAAGGGAATCAAGTACAGCTTGGACACTGGGCAAGTGAGACTCCCAGTCAGTGCTATGCACCACTATGTCATCCAGATAGGCTGCAGCATACTGTCGGTGAGGTCTTAGGGTCCTGTCCATGGCCCTCTGAAATGTTGCAGGGGCATTTTGCAACCCAAAAGGCATTTTCTTATGCTGAAATGATCCCTCTGGGGTCACAAACGCAGTCTTTTCTTTGGCACCATTAGTCAGGGGTATTTGCCATTACCCTTTGGTCAAGTCCAAAGTGGTCAGATAATGGGCCTTGCCAAGTCGGTCTATAAGTTTGTCTACCCTGGGCATTGGGTACGTGTCAAACTTTGTCACTGCATTAAGCTTTCTGAAGTCGTTGCAAAACCTCCAAGTGCCATCCGGTTTTGGGACTAATACAATGGGGCTAGACCAGTCACTATTGGATTCCTCAATAACATCTAGCTCCAACATCCTTTTAACTTCCTCACCGATGTCCTTTCTTCTAGCTTCGGGAATTCGGTATGGTTTGAGCTTGACACGGACTCCAGGTTCAGTAACAATATCATGCAACTCTGAAAACTTCTCTATTCCTTATCAGGAACTCTCTAGCTTCCTGTTTTTGGGAATAAGACAGGGGCCCGGATTCAAAAACGAGATACGATGGCGTATCTCCAGATACGCCGTCGTATCTCTGAGTGCGGGCCATCGTATCTATGCGCCTGATTCAGAGAATCAGTTACGCATAGATTTCCCTAAGATACGACCAGCGTAAGTGTCTTACACCGTCGTATCTTAGGCTGAATATTTACGCTGGCCGCTAGGTGGCGCTTCCATATAGTTATGCGAGGAATATGCTAATTAGGTATTTACGCCGATTCCGAAACGTACGTTCCGCCGGCGCATTTTTTTATGTCGTTTACGTTAGGCTTTTTTCGGCGTATAGTTACCACTGCTATATGAGGCGTAGCTAATGTCAAGTATGGACGTCGTTCCCGCGCCAAGTTTTGAAAATTTTACGTCGTTTGCGTAAGTCGTTCGCGAATAGGGCTGGACATAATTTACGTTCACGTCGAATCCAATACGTCCTTGCGGCGTACTTTGGAGCAATGCACACTGGGATATTTCACGGACGGCGCATGCGCCGTTCAAAAAAACCGTAAAAAATGCGGGGTCAACTAAAATTTAAATAAAACACGACCCACAACATCCCTATTTGAATTAGGCGGGCTTACGCTGCCACACATACGTTACGCCGCCGTAACTAAGGGCGCAAGTTCTTTCTGCATACGGAACTTGTGCCCAAAGTTACAGCGGTGCAACGTATCGGAGATGGAGGAAATCCTCAAACAAATGGTGTTATACACACTGAATTATACAGAGAGGCAGCCGTGGGTGGTTGAAAAACAAGGGTTATGGTTTATTCTCCCATATTGCTGGAAACAAGTGCAAACATCAAAACAGCATAAACAAAATAAAACATAAAATAAACCCTGGCCACTTGGGCCGTCTACCTTCACAACACAGGAACCTACCTATGGAGTCTGGCACAGCCTACTGCTGGGCAGACACTGCTGGTATCGGAGATACGTTACGCCCGCAGAAACATGCGCTCATCTTTCTGAATCCGGGCCATGGTGTCTGGAATTGTGACCTAAGGGATCAGAGGGGGACTCCCCTTTAGGCGTTACAGGGAGGGACCTCACAGTCAATGCCAGTCTATCCTTCCAGGGCTTTACCAGATTTATGTGGTAAATCTGTTCAGGCTTCCTTTTACCTGGTTGATACACCTTGTAATTGACCTCCCCAACTTTTTCAATTACTTCAAAAAGGGACCCTGCCACTTAGCCAGGATCTTGCTCTCAACAGTGGGAACTAACATTAGGACCCTGTCACCAGGTGAGAAAACACGGAGTTGGGCCCCCCTGTTGTATATTCTCTGTTGGGCTGCTTGGGCCTGCAGTAAGTGTTCTTTTACCACCGGCATGATTGCTGCAATCCTCTCCTGCATTTGAGCGATATGCTCAATGACACTTTTGTGGGGTGTCTGTTCCCCCTCCCAAGTTTCCTTGGCTATGTCTAAGAGTCCTCGAGGGTGTCTCCCATAAAGTGGCTCAAATGGAGAGTACCCCGTAGAGGACTGGGGAACCTCCCTGATGGTGAACATCAAGTATGGTATCAGGAAGTCCCAGTTTTTCCCATCCTTGTCAACAACCTTTTTTAACATACTCTTTAAAGTCTTATTGAAGCGTTCCACCAAGCCATCCGTTTGAGTATGATACACCGAGGTTCGCAACTGCGTCACCTTAAATAACTTGCACAGCTCCCTAGTTATTCGTGACATAAACGGAGTACCCTGGTCTGTAAGGATTTCTTTAGGGATGCCAACCCGATTGAACACCATAAACAGCTCTTTGGCAATGTTTTTAGCAGACGCGGCGCGTAAGGGAACGGCCTCAGGGTAACGGGTATCGTAATTCATGATCACGAGGATATGCTGATGACCACGGGCAGATTTTGGGAGCGGATCCACAAGGTCCATAGCAATGCTCTCAAAGGGCACTTCAATAATGGGCAAGGGCACTAAAGGACTTCGGAAGTGGGGCTGACATCTGACACACAGGACAGGACTGACAATAATTCGCAATATGTTTCTGTATCCCAGGCCAGTAAAACCCGCGCAACACTCTTTCAGTGGTTTTCTCAACCCCTAAATGGCCTCCTAGCAAGTGCCCATGTTTCATGCAGCGCATGAAACAGCAGCAAACATAGACTGCCTTCTAACAGATAGATGACACTGCATTGGTTTATCTGTCAACGGACAGTTTGCTGCAACATGTCCCAGTTCTTGGCAACGAAAACACCTGACGTTTCCCCAGTTTGGTTTGTTGACAGACAGTGGCTTCCCTTGTTTGGGACGCCAAACTTCAGTCCTAGCACCAAGAATCCTCCCCCCTACTTCCTTGCCATGCTTACCACCCACTTCCCCTGGAACAGTCTTACTGGTTGCCTGGGGAGACCGTGGCTTTGGGTGGAAAGTCCGTGCGGCTGTTGGGGTGGTGACCAAGTTCTCTGCAGCAAAGTACCTTTCAATGAGTTCCACCAGGTTATCTGCCGAATTGGGGTCTCCTTGACTCACCCACTTCTGCAGGGGAATTGGCAGTGACCTCAGGAATTGGTCCATGACCACACGCTCCACTATTTGTGGCACAGACAGGGAATCCGGCTGTAGCCATTTTCGCACCAGATGGATTAGATCAAACATCTGCGATCTTGGGGGCCTCTCAACTTGGAAGAACCAGCTGTGGACCCGCTGTGCTCGAACGGCCAAGGTGACACCGAGTTGCGCCAGGATTTCCTGCTTGACCTTCATAGTCTCCCGCTTCTGCCGACTCCAGATCATAGTAGGCCTTCTGTGATTCACCAGAAAGTAAGGGGGCAATCAGTCCTGCCCACTTGGTTTGAGGCCAACCTTCCCTCTCAGCGGTCCGTTCAAATGTTAGTAGGAAGGCCTCTGGATCATCATCCGTAGTCATCTTAGACAGAAAGCGACCCACATGGATGGCTGAGGGCTTGTCTCCAATATCCTTGATTTTCGCAGGTGCCCACTGTGCTAGCGTCTCTGCAACCTCAGTCAGGGTTTTCCTATCCGCTTTTGCATCAGTGGCAAGCTGTTCAAACAGCCTCTGTGATTGCTCCTGTGCAGCACCAATCTGCCTCTGCGATTGCTCCTGTACAGCAACAATTTGTTGGTACAGCACCTTGGTTTGCTCCAGTGCTATAGCATTGGCTTGCTGCAGTGCAGCGTTTGATAACACCATTTGTTTGAGGATTTCCTCCATGTTTATTCACTTTAGGTACTGGCCTTTTTAAATAGTAACTTACTACTGCTGGTCGCAGCCTCCACCATATGTAACCTGGGGAATAGGTAGCAGGTACAAAAAACTCCCTGGGATGAGCAGGCACAGATACCAAGTCCATAAGATAAGTGAAAAACAGTGGGGTGTTTATTGGTGTTATATACAAAGTCTATTTACAAGTGCTGTACATTGTGCAGAAAAAGCAAACAGAACAAAATTAGTAATTAAACAAAAACCTAGCCGTGTCTCGGCTCTAGCTACACAATATATATACAGGCCCTCACTACCAGGTTGAACAAGCCTACAGCTTGTCAGCTTAAATACACACGGCTGAACAGTTTTCCACCAACCTCCTTGCTCTCTCACAGATCAGTACCAACTGTGTTCCCCAGGCAGAGCAAAGGCTGTCTGCTCAGGTGAGCTTAAATGGACCTGGGAGAGAGGAACACCTGAACTGGATCAGAGCTCCCTGAACGTGTAAGAGAGGAGCCTGGGAGAGGTATAAACCCCGAACAGGACTTTCCCAGGCTCTCTCTGGGACGCTCTGCTACAATATATATATATTGTAAGGGATTAGCTTGGTAGCGGGGTGTGTGACCTCCTGAGTGGGTTCACTACACACTGAATTATACAGAGAGGCAGCCGTGGGTGGTTGAAAAACAAGGGTTATGGTTTATTCTTCCATATTGCTGGAAACAAGTGCAAACATCAAAACAGCATAAACAAAATAAAACATAAAATAAACCCTGGCCACTTGGGCCGTCTACCTTCACAACACAGGAACCTACCTATGGAGTCTGGCACAGCCTACTGCTGGGCAGACACTGCTGGTCTTCCAGCAGAAAACAATAGTCTTTTTGATTTTCTTATCACACAGCAAAGATATCAACAACCACTTCACCTTCAGAAGTCTTCCTCAGCTCACTGCTCTCCTTAAGCCAACAAGCCTCAGGATGCAGCATTGAGTAGTAATCCTCTGGACAATTTATAGTGGCTTTAATTTCCTCATTCTGAACAGCTGAAGCTATCCAACGTCCTTAAACCTTTCTGGCTACCTCTGCAGCCGACACCTGATAGTAATTGGTGAATTTTCTAAACAAGGCAGAAATGTATCTCCCTTCTGTGACAACACCCCCAGATTTACCCGACTTCCTGTCACATACCCCCCCCCCTCTTGTTTCAACCCTAGGGTTGGGACACAGGTTGCCAGGCACGCATGTACTCGGGACAAACAATCTGTATTCCCCATTTTAACACCGGGGTGATTTGTTACCACAAAACTAAATTCCTGAAGGGCCAGGAACCACCTATTTATTCTCCTATTGGTTTCCTTGTTTTGTGCCATCCACTTCAATGGGGCATGATCCGTCACCAGTTCAAACTGTCTACCCACGAGGTAGTACCGGAGAGAATCCAAAGCCCATTTCACCACCAAACACTCTTTCTCAATGGTGGCATAATTCTCCTCATGGGCCTTCAACTTTCGGCTGAGGTAAAGAACAGGGTGTTCCTCCCCCTTAATAACCTGGGACAGTACAGCTCCTAACCCCACATTTGCCGCATCTGTCTGAACCACAAAGTCCCGTGAAAAATCAGGCGAATTTAAAACTGGCTGACTACATAAGGCCTGTTTTAAAGCCTGAAAAGCTGTTTCTGCTTCGGGAGTCCATTTGGTCATGACAGACTCCTTCCCTTTGGTCGAATTGGTCAGGGGAGCAGCCTGTGAAGCAAAATGGCGATAATAAGCCGCAATCCCCAAAAATGCACAAACCTGTTTCTTATTGGCGGGACGTGGCCAATCCTGAATAGCCTCAACTTTGTTTATCTGGGGCTTGATTAGACCTCTTCCAATGGTATACCCCAGATACTTCGCCTCTTCTAACCCAAAGGTACATTTTTTGGATTGGTTGTAAACCCGGCTTCCCAGATGGAATCCAACACAGACTGAACTTTTGGTAAGTGTGAGTCCCAATCCTCACTGTGGATGACCACATCATCGAGGTATGCAGCAGCATAGGCTCGATGAGGCCGAAGGGTCTTATCCATGGTGCGTTGAAACGTGGCGGGAGCATTCTGTAACCCAAAAGGCATCCTCCGATATTGAAAAGATCCTTCTGGAGTTACAAATGCTGTTTTTTCCCTGACCGACTCCGAGAGAGGAATTTGCCAATAACCCTTGGTCAGGTCTAACATCGTCATGTACCGGGCAGTGCCTAAGCGATCAATCAGTTCATCTATGCGGGGCATAGGAGAGGTGTCAAACTTAGTGATTGTATTCAGGCGGCGAAAATCATTACAAAACCGGCAACTTCCATCTGGTTTGGGTACTAAGACAATGGGACTGGACCAATCACTATTTGACTCTTCTATCACCCCTAGCGCAAGCATTTGTTTTACTTCCTGGCGAATTGCCTCTCGCCGGGCTTCTGGAATTCGATAGGGCTTCAACTTGACCTTATCCCCTGGTGTGGTGATAATGTCATGTTTAACTCCGGAGACCCAACCTGGCAAGTCCGAAAACTTCTCCCTATTTCGGAGCACAAACTCTTTAGCCTCCTGTTGCTGAGTTTTGGACAGAGTCTCCGCTATCCCAACTTCAGGGACAGCCAGGTTAAACGGAGCAGAAGATTGGGTAGTCTTAGTGACCAAGGACTCTCTATGCTTCCATGGTTTCAACAAGTTCACGTGATAGAGTTGCTCAGGTTTTCGTCTTCCCGGTTGGCTAATTTTATAATTCACCAACCCCATTTTCTCCAACACTTCATAGGGACCCTGCCATTTGGCTAGGAATTTACTTTCGAACGTGGGGACCAGCACCAACACCCTATCACCAGGTGAAAAGGAATGACCTGGGCCCCACGATTGTAAATCCTTTGTTGAGCCAACTGGGCTTGGGCTAAATGTACCTTCACAATCGGCATCACTTGGGCAATTCTATCTTGCATTTGGGCCACATGTTCAATCACACTACGATGAGGGGAACTCTCACTCTCCCATGTTTCCCTGGCAATGTCCAGTAGTCCCTGGGGTGCCTCCTATACAATAACTCAAACGGAGAGAACCCTGTGGACGATTGCTGAACCTCTCTTATGGCAAACATCAGATAAGGTAGCAGATAATCCCAATTCTTTTCGTCTTTATCCACCACCTTCCTCAAAATTTGTTTTAAGGTTTTATTAAACCTTTCCACTTACCCATCTGTTTGAGGGTGATATACTGATGTACGTAATTGGGTCACTTTCAGGAGTTTACAAAGTTCTCTAGTCACTTTAGACATAAACAGGGTGCCCTGGTCAGTTAGGATTTCCTTAGGGAGACCCACACGGCTGAAAACCTGAAATAACTCTTTAGCAATGGTTTTAGCAGAGGTGTTTCTGAGAGGAATCGCTTCTGGGTAACGGGTGGCATAGTCCATTATTACCAAGATGTGCTGGTGCCCTCTAGTGGACTTCAGTAAGGGGCCAACAAAGTCCATGGCGATCCCCTCAAAGGGGACCTGCGAAAATGTGGCATGGGTGCAGTAATCTGACACACTGGACAGGAAGAGCAGTACACTTCCACTTCCTTAGTGATCCCAGGCCAATGAAACCTCTGCGTGATTCTCTCCCGGGTTTTTTCTGCTCCCAAATGTCCCCCAAGAATGTGCCCATGGGTCAGTTCCAACACCATCTTGCGGTACGGTTTAGGCACTACCAGTTGCTCAATGGTGTCCTCTATCCTCTGTGACACTCAATATAACAGGTCCCTTTTAATAATGAAGTAAGGGAGGGAAACCCTCTTGTCAGGGTTAACTAACTCCCCATCTATCTTCACTATATTCTCCCGGGCTCTTAGCAATGTGGGGTCCCTCAATTGCTCAGTGACAAAATTTTCTCTGTGCACCTCAAGGTCATTAAACCCTATCAGCCGTTGTTCCTCTTCTGAGGTAGCCGGCTCCTCCCTAGGGACTGGTGTTTCTCCTGCTAAGACTGAGAACGGAAACTCAGGAGAATCCCCACAGTTAGAGGATTCTGGAGTAGATGGTTCAGGCTCAGAAAAAACACTTACTGGGGAATCTGGGCAATCCCAGAGTTCCCAGAACTTTGGGAAATCCCTTCCCACAATGGCGTCATGTGGCAGTCGGGGAACTAGACCCACTTGGTGACACAAGTTACCGAGGGAGGTTTCAAAGGAAAACGTAGTCACCGGATATTCTCGAGTGTCCCCATGTACACAAACTACAGCCATTTTCCTAGGATGTAAGGTTTTTCCCACCACTAGATCACTTTTCACTAAGGTGACCAGGCTACCTGAATCCAACAATACCACAACATCTTTACCATCTAAGCACATTCTACATAAAGGTTTCTCATTCCCCTTTACTGCAGTGCATGTGGTTGCAAAAAGGGACTGTCGTCTCTCTGTCAGAAAGTCACACTGCATGGGTTCATCAACCGCTGGGCAAACCGCTGCTACATGTCCCTCTTCCCGGCAACGGTAACAAATCAACCTTCTGGTCCTCTCTTGTGGGATGGGTCTTCCAGGCCGCTCTCGCCAACCACTATCAGTGGTCCCGATAATACCTCTAGTTGTTCTTTGGTCCCTCTCTTCACCCCCATTCCTTGATGCAGTCTTACCTATAGGTGGGGAGGGTCTGGTCTTGGGGTGGAAAGTCTGTGCGTCCCTGGGGAAAGGGGACAAATTTTCTGTTAGGTACCTTTCGACCAGGTCTACTAGTTTGTCTGCGGTTTCCGGACCGCCATGGCTCACCCATTTCTGCAGGGTGTTAGAAAGAGACCTAAGAAATTTTACCATGACTACTCGCTCCCAAATTTCTGGTCCGGACAGAGTTTCTGGCTGCAGCCATTTCCTGGCCAAATGGATGAGGTCATACATCTGTGATTGAGGTGGCTTCTTCAGCTGATAACTCCAATTGTGGACCCGCTGAGCACGGACAGCCAGGGTTACACCAAAACGTGCCAATATTTCCTCTTTTAACCGATCATATTTTTTTGCATCTGCAAGCTCCTAATCAAAATATGCCTTTTGGGCTTCTCCAGATAATAGGGGGGCCACTAGTCCAGCCCACTGTTCTTTAGGCCAACTCTCTTTTTACGCTGTTCTCTCAAACGTGGTCAGAAACATCTCAGGGTCATCAACTGCAGTCATCTTTGGCAATAAGTGGCTTACCCGAAAAGTCGGTATTTTACTGGCCTGACTCCCAACCTCGGCCTGCTGTCTCTGAAGCTGTTTCACAATGGCCTCCATTTGCTGCTGGTGTCTCTGTTCCAAGCCTGCAATGCTCTTTTGGTGAGCTTGTTGAGCAAAGATATCAACAACCACTTCACCTTCAGAAGTCTTCCTCAGCTCACTGCTCTCCTTAACTCAACAAGCCTCAGGATGCAGCATTGAGTAGAAATCCTCTGGACAATTTATAGAGGCCTTAATTTTCTCATTTTGAATAGCTGAAGCTATCCAAAGTCCTTAAACCTTTCTGGCTACCTCTGCAGCCGACACCTGATAGTAATTGGTGAATTATTTTCTAAACAAGGTAGAAAATGTATCTCCCGTCTGTGACAACACCCCCAGATTAACCTGACTTCCTGTCGTCATAATAGAAATTTGTCGCCATTTCACAGGGCACACAAATTTAAGGTTTGACATGTTGGGTATCTACTTACTTAGTGCAACCTTGTCTTTTATATTTTATCAAAAATGTGAGTAGTTTGTGTTTGCCCTAAAATTCACTTTAGTGTGCTTTTAACTTAAATCTTTTGTGTACTAGACTTTACGGTAATATCTAGTGACATAACAAATTGGAACTACCACGATTTTATTCTCTAGGGTGTCCGCTTTCAGAAAATAGATAATATTTAGGGGTTTATGTAATCTTTGGGCCTACAATGATTTTTTAAACATGTGTGCAAAAAAATGTCTCTGGCAGCAAAATGGTTAAATGCAGGAGAGTATTTCTAGCTTTGTTAGCTGCAGTTTGGCATGCTATTTCCAAGTCTGTGTACAGTGTACAGAGTATAGTGGTCAGGAATATTTAGTGTATAGAGTGAAGAGGTTAGAAATATGTAACATATAGGACATATCTATATATATATATATATATATATATATATATATATATATATATATATATATATATATATAACATATAGCATATATTGTAAGCTACATACTGTTCTTCTGACTGTTGCGCATTGCATACTCCTTACCACTAAATCTTAGGCCTCGTACACACGGGCAAACATATATGATGAAAACGGTCCGCCGGACCGTTTTCAGCGTACATGCCCGCCTGGAGATTTCTGTATGATGGATGTACACACCATCATACAGAAATCCACGCGTACACGGTACGCGGTGACGAGGCCGCGCCGTCGCCGCGACGATGACGCGGCGACGTGCGCGGCCCTGGAAGTTCAATGCTTCCACGCATGCGTCAAAGTCATTCGACGCATGTGAGGGATGGCGGCCGCTCGGACATGTACGGTAAGTCTGTACAGACGACCGAACATGTCCGACGGGCAGGATTCCAGCGGGCATGTTTCTAAGCAAGTTTAGAAACATTTGCCCACTTGAAAAAGGTCTGGCGGGCAAATGTACGCTGGAATCCTGTCCGCTCGGCTATACAGACGACCGAACATGTCTGCTGAAACTGGTCCGCGGACGAGTTTCAGCAGACATGTTCGGTCGTGTGTACGGGGCCTTACAGGACCCTACAAGAGTCAATGATAAAGATTAAGGAACAAGTTTGAATAATACAGACAAAAATCAGACCTGTGTGAGAACGTGGTGGAGGGATTTCCCCAATACAATACTACCAGCACTGGAGTACCTTTCCACTAGGCCTCAACCAGGTCTCAGGAATAACAATACTGTACAAAATGAGTATAAAATAATTACGTTATGTATATCAGTCTATAATTTTTTAGCTCCCTCTAGCGGGCAGTTCTTAGACACGTGTCCGCTACTATGATAGTTTAGTTAGTCAGACTAAGTCCTGTAATCGTTCCTTCTGGTTAACTGAAGTGTTTGCTAGCTTTAGTTGGTGCACGTTAACAATTTGTAATCCAATAGGTATGAGGAAAATAGAAACGAACATTCAAAGTAAATATAAAGCGTGCTGGCGACACAGGCACCCATCCCTTCAATGCACAGTTATTGCCGGATGCAATGTATTGCTGAACGTGGTGTGTTAACTTCCAAAACAGTGAGTCTATCAGATCCACCCTCCTGCAATACAGTTATTATATTGTTGGGCAGGTGCTCTTCTCACCCAATGAGGCCTCGCCTCTCCGGTACGCTCTGTCTGTAGTGTCCCGGTCCTCGGCCTCTCCACAACTGGCAATCTCTTGTCCTCTGTGCAGCCGTCACAAAGTGCTGATGGACAGGCGACTCTGGTTGCCGTGGAATGTAGGCCGAATACTGCATCAAGGATCCCCCTCAGGATAGGCTATCTGCACTGGCGACTCTAGGCCCAGGCTTCTGAGGCCTAGGCGCCCTTAAAGCAGGGCTCAGCACAGGCTTCCTGCTTGCAAGCCTCCCCTTCCTTTAAGTAGCTTCTCCCAGAAGGCTGTGCATGATACAATGCACTTTGGGTAGAACAGTAGCACTGTGGGCATCATAGTCTGTTAAACACCCAAGGCAATGGAGTCTTTTCTTCTTGTACATCTGGGTCTATAATGCATTGCTGTGATGTAATTGAACCGAACAAGTGGCGGCAGTATAACAATTGACCACCGGAGGGAGCTGAGTTCCTTCTCAATAACAAACTGTAGTCTCTCGGCCACATTACAAAGTGACACCTTGCTACGCCTATATCAGTGGTCTCCAAACTGTAGCCCTATGCTTGCCTTTATCAGGGGCAAGCATCTTCCTCCCACTGACACCAATGATGGGGCACAATTCCTCCAACTGACACCAACAATGGGGTAATATTCCTCTCACTACCAATGATTGTGCATCATTCCTCCCACTGACACCAAGGATTGGGCATTATTCCTCTGACTGACACCAATGCCCAGCCCCTCTAAATTCTGAAGGACAGTAAACTGGACCTTTGTTTAGAAAGTTTGGAGACCCCTGCTCTATGACCAAGGTTATATACCAATACTAAAAACAATATCAAAAGAAAACATTGTCTTATTAAAACTGCAGCAATACAAACACTTCCAAGAACTGTCAAGTTGCAACTATTACTACTGCCCCAAATCTATTAGGTAAACCTGCAAAAATCATGGAAAATATTAAGTATTTAAGATCATCACTTCTATATTAAACCTGCTCTTTTTATGATCACTATGTCCATCAGTTAGATAATACTTGAAAAGTGTAAAAAAAAAAAAAAACTGACACTTTTACCAGCACATTCAATCCCTGAATAAATGTAGTTTGTTTGTTTTGTCTCAATTAATTCTATAGTTTTAAGTAGTTTATACAATCACATTCATACATAATAGGTGAGGTTGAAAAAAGACATAGGTTTATCAACCTGTATGTTGTGGTCGTTCAGGTGCTTATCTAATAGTTTTTTTAAACCATCGATGCTCCCAGCTGAAACCACCATCTGAGAAAGGGAATTCCACATCCTGGCCGCTTATACAGTAAAGAACTCTCTACACAGTTTAAGGTTAAACCTCTTTTCTTTCTAATTTTAATGAGTGGCCATGTGTCTTGTTAAACTCCCTTCCGGACAGCCGCTTTCCTTAACAAATTGATACATTGAAAAAAGGAAATTAAACTCAGCGCTGCTCCTGTAAACTACTAACATACATGTATATATATATATATATATATATATATATATATTTCCTGACAGACTCCATGGCAGCCTACGTGTGGGTTAATCCCGCCCCCTCATACCTCATAGGACCCTTCAAAAAAAGAAAGGTTGTACTACGCTAGGTAGCGACATGGCGGACTTTAAAGGGCAATCACAGGGACATTTTTCGTTATAAAAATAGAGTTTAATTACAAAATTATACATATACAAATAAATTTCATATCAATAAAATGTTATCAAAAAAGAACATAGATACATATTCGAGCAATAGAACGTCTCGCCGACGCGTTTCGCCTTACGGCTTCTTCTGGACGAGTTGTATGATTTTATAACAAGGAGGTATTGCTACTTGCATGTGTCTGAAAGAAAATTATACACTTATAACATATAGATAACATAAAGACATAATCCAATAAAATATTGAGGGCCAGCATGCAACAAAACCAAATATAGTACCAATTGAGTTGGTGGTCATCCGCATCCATCACAAATCATTGGAGTAGTACCAAAAATAAGTACGTGAGCTGTTAAGACAAAGTCTTAACAGCTCACGTACTTATTTTTGAATAATTAAAATTATACATATACAAATAAATTTCATATCAATAAAATGTTATCAAAAAAGAACATAGATACATATTCGAGCAATAGAACGTCTCGCCGACGCGTTTCGCCTTACGGCTTCTTCTGGACGAGTTGTATGATTTTATAACAAGGAGGTATTGCTACTTGCATGTGTCTGAAAGAAAATTATACACTTATAACATATAGATAACATAAAGACATAATCCAATAAAATATTGAGGGCCAGCATGCAACAAAACCAAATATAGTACCAATTGAGTTGGTGGTCATCCGCATCCATCACAAATCATTGGAGTAGTACCAAAAATAAGTACGTGAGCTGTTAAGACAAAGTCTTAACAGCTCACGTACTTATTTTTGGTACTACTCCAATGATTTGTGATGGATGCGGATGACCACCAACTCAATTGGTACTATATTTGGTTTTGTTGCATGCTGGCCCTCAATATTTTATTGGATTATGTCTTTATGTTATCTATATGTTATAAGTGTATAATTTTCTTTCAGACACATGCAAGTAGCAATACCTCCTTGTTATAAAATCATACAACTCGTCCAGAAGAAGCCGTAAGGCGAAACGCGTCGGCGAGACGTTCTATTGCTCGAATATGTATCTATGTTCTTTTTTGATAACATTTTATTGATATGAAATTTATTTGTATATGTATAATTTTGTAATTAAACTCTATTTTTATAACGAAAAATGTCCCTGTGATTGCCCTTTAAAGTCCGCCATGTCGCTACCTAGCGTAGTACAACCTTTCTTTTTTTGAATTACTATTTCGGATGTGGGCCAATGTGAGTGCCTTAATGTTATTCCCCTTTCCCATTTTTTTGAACTCATAGGACCCTTCTCCCATAAATCTTTGCTCTGGGCCAGAGGCCGTGTTCCTTTTTTTGTCCTCCTCCTAGGACCAAGATATAGTCTTACCTTTTCATGAAGTTTTCTGTAATCCAGGCCTGGTGGTGTGCACAGCGATACGTTGGTGGTTAGCGGTGATCCTCTCTGCAGTCCAGCAATCCCAGTTATTAGCAGGTGGACATGGGCGATATGATGCGATACCATGAAGAGCTTACTAACCTGGCCATTGGCAGGCAAGCGGCAATATGGCCAAACGTCCCAGCTATTAGCGGGAGGCTTTGTAAACGCCCGATCGTGCAGTGGGTCGAGCGAACAGCTCCCCAGTCCCAGGTTCTGGTCCGGATCGTGCCATGGTGGTGGTAATGTACAAAGATATTCATTTTATATGGCAGCCGTGTCTCTGTGTTTTGTTTGTCTCCTTATTTTCTATCAAACTCCAGTGAGTGGCCATGGCGGCTGGAGCGCAGCTGCGTTCCAGCTCGCTGCTTCAGAAAGTCGCCAGGACCTGTCTGCGCATCTGCAAGCCACGAACGAAGATTCCATGCTTGGTTCGTGCAATCGCAGTTTGCCAAAATGGTGGCGGCAGTTGCACATGCGATTGGTCGCCACCGGGTCGCGACATTTTTTCCAGCGCAGGCGCGCTGTGGGGTGGTGACATCATTATCGGTGGCATATTTAAATAGCTGTCAAAGCAGCTATTCCTTGGGATGACTTGCATGCTTATGCAGCAGTTTCCCTATGCACTGGTCTCTGGTTTACAAGGTAAATTGTTTTCTGCAGGCTCCCTAGGTGCTGGCTATGTTTGAATTGTGCTTTCTCATGCCTGTTGTCACTCCTGTTTCTCATAAGGCTTTAATGGTTCATTTCAGTTTCAAACTGCCTTGCCATGGATATGTCACCTCCCTCTTGTGGCCAACCCTTGCGCTGCAAATAGGATTTTGTTCCTTTCTGCCTGTGATGCTTGGGTTCACTCATTCAGGAGCTCTTAACCCTTTCTTTTTCCCACAGCACTTTTAGGTCTGAACACCAAAGCATGGCAAAGACCGTCCTAGGTCTCAACGTCGTCACTTCTCTTCAAGCTCCAGACATCATAGATCTCCCTTTTAGATCTAGGTACCTCAGAGAGGAGTCTAAAACCACCTCTGGGCGACAATCTCACCACCACTCCAGCCGCTCTGTGAGGAAAGCGTGCTGGGTATGGGAGGCCCAGGTTCCTGATGGTAAATCGCTCTGCGATTGATGCTTTTCTAAAGTCGCAAAAGAGAGGGTGGAGACCAACAAGTGGAAGCACTGGTCAGAAAGGTGGTCCATGAATCCCTGAGTAAAGTGGATTCTGGTCATACCCACAACCCTGCTGGCAACACTATGTTAGTCCCTATTAGGGATGATCTCGAGGCCCCAGGCCCTTCACAGCCGAGCCATTCCTCAATTGAAGCCTCAGACAGTGGGGTGGAGGTAGATGACCCTGGTGCAGGTTTTGAATTTGCCCCAGTACAACAACTGGTCAAAGCTGTCAAAGAAGCTTTTAGATGAGAAGAGCCAGTGGGGGCACCCTCTAAACAGAGGAAATATTTTAAACGCCTCAAAAAAAAAAAAAAAAAAACCCTAATTTCTCCTTTTTGGGTGAACTCGGTGCAATAATTACCGATGAATGTGGTGGTGTTGAAAGGAAGTATTGCCTGTTAACAAAGGTGTCAAAAATTGTACCCATTTATAAGCAAGGATGTAAAACACCTGGAGTTGGCTCCTCTCATTGATGCAGCCCCATTGAGGGTGTCTAGGCACGTCACACTCCCATTGGAGGATACTGTTTCCTTTAGGGATGGCCTGGAGAGGAAAATTGAGACCGACCTCAAGCGGATCTACATTGAATGAATGAATGAATGAAAAACGTATATAGCGCAGCACATGCGAAATGGAATCGCCTCAGAGCAGGTATGAGAATCAAACCAGCTCTAGCTCTCACAGCTCTTTCTAAAGCGATGGAAGTCTGGGCGGACGACATAGATGCTTCTCTGAGGAGCATCTCAGAAGAACTGGCCAGGAGCTCATCTATTCATGGGCTAAGGTTGGCGCTGGCTTTTTTGGGTGAAGCTTTCATAAACATAATTCACCTGGTGGTTCGGATCATGCTGTCATCTGTCACGGCTAAGCGTACATTGTGGCTGCGCCCATGGGTAGCTGACCCTGCCTTCAAGCAGGCATGGTGCAGGATTCCCTTTGAAGGTTCGTCCCTCTTTGGGAACAAATTGGACAGTGCCATCACCTGTGCCAAAGGGGGCAAGTCGGGGGTTCTTTCCCCAGGATCGCTGTCTGCTAAACCAGAAGAGAACACAGCCCAGGCAATGTTCAGTTTGAGCAAGGGATGCTCGCTACTATAGGCCTGGCCATGAGTTCAAGAAGACCTGGAGGGAAATATAGCCTTCAGGCCAGAAGTTTTCAAAAGGGGCATCTTCCGGTGGACAAGAATCCCCTAAGTCTTTATGATATTTTACGCCTGCCCAGACAAGAGTCGGCATCCTTGTCTCTCTCGAAAGAGAAAAAGCGAATTCTACTGTCCTATGCAGACTCCCTTGTGGCTCAGGGTGCTGCATTTTCAGTTACAGCCGACGAAAGGTTTCAATGGGTCTACTCGCCCCTCTTCATGGTGTTGAAGAAAAATGGCTCCTGGAGGCCAGTTATAGACCTAACCCACTTGAATTATTTTATCGAGAAGAAGTTCAAGATAGAGATACTACTCATGATCAGTCGAGCAATCTAACCAGGCGATTGGCTTGTGTCTATAGACCTGAAGAACGCTCCATGTTCATGTTCCGATAGCGTCAGAATTCTAGAAATACCTTTGCTTTGCTGTCGATCAAATCCATCTGCAGTTCATCTGTCTCCCCTTCGGGCTTACAACCTTGCCTTGTGTGTTTTCAAAACTCTTGTTGGCTGTCGTGGCTCTGATCAGGACCAGAGGTATCCGTCTGTATCACTATCTAGATGACCTGCTTTTGTTATCTCGGGACAGGGAGCAGTTGCTAATCCACAGATCCCAGGTCATCTCCACACTACTCGAGTTTGCTTGGCTTCTGAATCTGGAAAAGTAGCCATCTGGATCCTACGCAGTCCCTGGTTATTCCTCAGGGAACACGTCAACGCTATCAAGAGCACCATCTCGTTACCCCTGGGAAAATCCCAGTGATCCGGGACAGAGTTTGGCTTGCAATGTCGTCCTCTCATCTCCGAGCCTCTCAATGCCTAAAGATCATCAGCACCATGGTGGCAACAACACCCATGGTAAAGTGGGCTCAATGGAAAATACGGCCCTTCCAGAAGGGTTTCCTTCAGCGGTGGAACCCAGGGCTTCGGGATCACTCTATCCAAATAATCTCATCCATGCGGGAGAGCCTTCCTTCGTGGCTACAACAGAGGAACCTCCTCAATTGTCACTTGATCGCACCTGTGTCTTGGGTCACCATCACTACAGATGCCAGCAACAGGGGCTGACAGAAGTAGCCCAAGGCATATGGAATTTTCCCTCACAGGATAGTTTTCCAATGTTCTGGAACTCCGGGCAGCGTTCTGCGCTCTGTAGGCCTTTCACCACTTAACAGCAGGAGCCTCAGTCCTCTTAAGACTGAACAACAGGACAGCAGTCGCATTCATCAAGAGACAGGGGGGTACTCAGTCTATTCCTGTCGAAGGAAGTACAGCCCATCATGACCTGGGCCCAGAAAAACCTGGCAGCTGTCTACCTCCCTGGAGTCCAGAACGTTTAGGCAGATTTTCTGTTGACGATTTCTCTGGACAACGAGTGGACTTCCCTCCGAAGTCTTCAGGTGGGTCCTGTCCCTGGGGGTCATTCCGAAAGTAGACTTGTTCGCCTTCTTCTGCAACTTCAGACTAGAGAGCTACTACACGAGGTCTCGGTATCCCCAGGCTTTCAGGTATATGTTATGACAGACCATTGGCGGTTCCACAGGGCCTATGCCTTTCCCCCGGTTCCTGTCATTCTCCGGTTTCTGTCGAGGCTCAGGATAGAAGAAGCAGAGATAGTGGCAATAGTCCTGTACTGGCCAAACAGGCCATGGTTTCCGCTGCTGATGCAACTTGGCTTCCGGGACCCATTTCCTCTACCCTTCAGACCAGATCTCCTATCACAAGGGGCAATTCTACATCCATGCCCGGTCCATCTACATCTGATGATCTGGCTCTTGAGAGGGGAAGGTTGGAGGCCATAGGCTGTCCAAGTAGGGCCATCTCCACATTATTAAATGCCACTAGAGCAGGCACCAACAGGGTCTACCAGAGGATTTGGAAAAAGTTTGCAGACTACACCACTTCCACTGCAGGTTCTTGTAATAACCCAAAGATACATGATATCCTGGGCTTCCTACAATCAGGCTTGGATCTCATTGTCAGTCTTATTCAGTAGTTGTTTAGATGAGCAATAAAGCTCAGACCTCAGAAAAAGACAAAATTCTCTAATTGGGATCTTCCCCTTGTCCTGGATTTTTTCTCAGTCGGTCCTCTATCAAATGACTCTCTCTAAAAGTTGCCTTCTTGGTGGCTATAACATCGGCCAAGAGGGTCTCTGAAATCAGTTCTCTGGGCTGCAAGGAGACATTTTTAACCTTTATAATTCCTATGTTGGTTTTAAAACCCAAAGTGGCATCTGTGTTTCATGACAATCCGACTGCCCTTCCAACGTTCAGATCTACAGAGGATTCCAGTGCTCATCCCTTAGATATTGGAAAAGCTTGGCGTCAGTATCTTGAAGCTACAGCTTCTTTCCGTCAGACCGACCACTTGTTTGTTCTTTTTTTATGGGAAGAATAAGGGAATGCTTGCCTCTTCCAGATATATATCGCAGCATGGATTGTTCAGGCCATTTAGTGGGCCTTCAAAGCCAAGGGCTTGGTACCTCCAGAAACGGTGACTGCTCACTCAACTAGAAGTGTATCTTAATCATGGGCGGCCTCGCGTCACGTGGCTCCAGAAGTTATTTGGAAGGCGGCCTCGTGGTCTTCAAGTAACACGTTGAAGGCACACTACTGCGTAGAGCCAGCCTCGTTAATTTTGGTTTACATATCTTGTCTGTTGATGGTGCCAATTAAACCTTTTTGCTTTTGTCCAGCACTCTGCCCACCCGGGTGTGGATGGCTAGTTATTTCCCACACGTAGGCTGCCATGGAGTCTGTCAGGAAAACGGAAAATTTATATCAAATACTTACCGTAATTTTCCTTTCCTGATGGACTCCATGGCAGCAGGAGTTCCCTCCCAGTGGCTGGAGTAGGCTAAATTATGGAACACGGCCTCTGGCCCAGAGCAAAGATTTATGGGAGAAGGGTCCTATGAGGTATGAGGGGGCGGGATTAACCCACATGTAGGCTGCCATGGAGTCCATCAGGAAAGGAAAATTACGGTAAGTATTTGATATAAATTTTCCGTTATATATCTCTACGTAATTTGTGTCAAAACATACAGGGCCAGATCCACATACATGTAGAACGGTGCAGCGTATCAGAGATACACTACGCCGCCGTACCTTACCTGGCGCATTTTCGAATCCTCAGCGATTTCACGCCGTAAGTTACAGCGGCGTAGTGTATTTCTGGTGGTGAATTTCAAATTGGGCGGGTTGGGGGCGGGTTTCATTTAAATGAAGCGCGTCCCCGCGCCGAATGAAATGCGCATGCGTCGTTCCTAAATTTCCCGCCGTGCATTGCGCTAAATGACGTCGCAACAACGTCATTTTTTAAACTTAGACGTGAGTTACGTCCATCCCTATTCACGGACGACTTATGCAAAAAAAAATTAAAATTCAAATTTTGACGTGGGAACAACGGCCATACTTAACATGGCAATTCTATGTATACGGCGAAAAATACCAGCTTTAACTATACGCCGGAAAAAGCCAACTACAGACGACGTTCGAAAATGCGACAGCCGCGCGTACGTTCGTGGATCGTCATAAATCGCTAATTTGCATACCCGACACGGAAAACGCCACCCAGCGGACGCCGAAGTATTGCATCTTAGATCCGAAGGCGTACGAAGACGTACACCTGTCGGATCTAACCCAGAAGCCGTCGTATCTTGTTTCGAGGATTCAAAACAACGACGCGGGAAATTTGAAAGTACACCGGCGTATCATTAGATACGCCGGCATACTTCGTCTGTGAATCTGGCCCACAGTATAACATAATAAGGTGCTCAGTGCCAATATAGTGCAAAATTAAAGTGCAATCAATAAAAGTCCATCAGATGTGGAATGATGAGCTGGTGACAAATTATTTTCTGGTGACTTTCCGTGCTCCCCTTCTGGGTCCCCACTCACCAGATGGAAATGGTAAATACGCCTGTATCAGAATGGTGACTCCGTCCACAGAGTAAGTATGCTTGCCCCGATAAAGGCAAGTATAGGGCTACAGTTTGGAGACAACTGATATAGGTGTAGTAAGGTGTCACTTTGAAATGTGGCCGAGAGACTACAGTTTTTGAGAAGGAACTCAGCTCCCTCCGGTGGTCAATTGTTATACTGCCACCACTTGTTCGGCCTTAAAAGGAGAGATATCTCTTATCCTCCTCCCGATGGTCCGGATCCTTCAGGCTCACGCTGTAAATAAAAATCCGTTGTGATGTGATTTTAAACAAATGGGGGAAAGATCATATAGTGTAATACTGCAAATTTTATTTTAAAAGGTTTAAAATCATTGCATTTACATCCAAAACTTTAAAACGTACAGAAATTGCCACCTTGGAATACAAACAGCCTTCACAGATCCTCCGTAGCTTGACATGTTTCGCCCCTCTCACTGGGCGTCATCAAAAGCTTATGGAGTCTGTGGTTGGCTGTCTTTTATACTTTAAGCTCCCCGACTACATCCAATGACTCCCACTACTCCCACTACTCTCATCGCAGTTCGAAATTACCCTCACTTCCGGTTTCCGATGGAACCGGAAATGACACATATATCGGAACTGGAAGTGATCTGCAAAACCGGAAGTAATGTAATCTTCCTGGATCAACAGGAAGTGACTAAATGCCATCTAGTGTTATACATTATGCATTGCATAGAATTGAATTCTTTCCTTTAACATAGAGAGAGAATAAATAAGTAAACCACAATATATGTTATATAAAAATTTAAATATCCCACAATAATACCTGTTATATACTACATATTACAAAACATTATATAAAACAAATATGTATAAGAAAAATCAACGACATATATGAATAAATTAAAATGACAAAATTAGAAATTACTAAGAAAACAATTAGGGCCAGATTCACGTAGGAGAGCGCATCTTTGTGCGGGCGTAACGTATCCTATTTATGTTACGCCTCCGCAACTTTGACAGGCAAGTGCAGTATTCACAAAGTTGCGGCGGCGTAGCGTAAATAGGCCGGCGTAAGCCCGCCTAATTCAAATGTGGAAGATGTGGGCGTGTGTTATGTAAATTTATTGTGACCCGACGTAAATTACGCTTTTTACGAATGGTGCATGCGCCGTACGTGAAAGTATTCCAGTGTGCATTCTCCAAATTACGCCGCAAATAGTCATTGCTTTAGACGTGAACGTAAATGACGCCCAGCCCTATTCGCGAACGACTTACGCAAACGACGTAAAACGTGAAAAATTTGACGCTGTTCCGACGTCCATACCTAACATTGGTACGCCTCATCTACGCCTCATAGAGCAGGGGTAACTTTACCCTGGAAAAAGCCTAACATAAACGGCGTATCTGTACTGCGTCGGCCGGGCGTACGTTCGTGAATAGGCGTATCTAGCTGATTTACATATTTCTAGGCGTAAATTAGCGTACACGCCCCTAGCGGCCAGCGTAAATATGCAGTTAAGATACGACGGCGTAGGAGACTTACGCTGGTCGTATCTTAGATAAATTTTGGCGTATCTGATTCTTTGAATCAGGCGCCAAGATACGACGCCTCAGACTCAGAGATACGCCGTCGTATCTCCTAAGTGAATCCGGGCCTTAATGTCCAAGTCCACATTTAACCCTTTTGGCATGAGTGATTGTAACTGATATATCAATTGAGTTTCGTTTTGGGAGATAGCCTGTTTCAAATTAGTGCCCCTCCATTGTTTATCAACCCTGTTGATGCCACAGAAATAAGTTTAGATAGGTCTCTGTTGTGGAACCTCTTGAAATGGTATGATAAGCTGTGTTTACGAAAACCCTTTTTGATGTTGATGTTTTCCCTCAGTCTAACTTTAAGTTCTCTTGTGGTCCTCCCCACATATTGAAGACCACATTCGCACTCCAAGAGGTACGTGACATGCGTGGTGCCGCAAGTTATAAATTTGGGGATTTCAAATATCTGTCCTGTAGATTTAGATTTAAAATGTGTTACTTTCCACCTTTACATGTTCCACAGACTAAGCATCTGCCGCATTTAAAAAGAAAACTGTTTGCTGTTTATTGGGGGATGTTTATAAATAAACTTTGGGCGTGTTGGTAAGGTTTTAAACAGAACTGGATCTCTGAGTGATATGGGCCAGTGTGTTTTAATAATTCTTTGTATTTGCTTATATTGTCATTTAAATTCAGTACAAAATGTGAGATCATATTTTTCTTTCTTTTTGGGTTTGGGAATGAGCATTTGTTTCCTATCCATTTTCCCTACTTCTTGTTGTGTTTTAATAAGTTGTTGCCGTCTAGACCCCTTTTGTTCAAATCTGTCCACCAACATATTAGATTGAATAGCATAGTCTTCTTGTAGATCACAATTCCTATTGATCCTCATCATCTGACCTTTGGGTACCCCCGAAATCCACTTCGGGTGGTGGCCACTAGTGGTGGGGATATAGCTATTTCTGTCTGTATTCTTAAAAAATGTACGCGTGTACAGACTATTATTGAGTTTGAAAATTTCTAGGTTCAGATAGTTAACCTTTTCCCAACTGTAATTTGCTGAAAAATAAATATTGTATTTATTGATGTTCATATGTTGTAAAAACTCTTTCAAAGACTCCTCACTTTCCTCCCAAATAAGAAAAATATTGTCTATGTGGTATTTGTATATCTTCAATCCTGGAATGTTTTTTCCAAATATTTCCTCTGATTCCAATTTACTCATGAAAATATTCGCCAACGTGGGAGCATACTTCGCTCCCTTGGCGACTCCCCTTACTTGTTTGTAATATAGCCTATCATGCCAAAAATAGTTGTTTTACATTGATAATTGTAGTAAATCTAACACTATTTGTGTATTGTGGAATGATGTTTCAGTTTCTAAGGCCCATTTTATCCCAGAGGTTGCATCTTTCTGTCTAATATAAGTGTATAAAGAATCAACATCTATACTTGCTAGAAATGTCTGTTCGTTAGTTGGAACATCCCTAATGAAATTAATAAGGTCTCTACTGTCTTTGGTGTAGGAAGGAAATTTCTGGGCAATTGGTTGTAAGAAGTGGTCCAAGTATTCTTCAACTCTGGAGAATAAAGAGTCCACCCCATTAATAATGGGGCATCTTGGGGGTTTCTGGATATCTTTATGTATCTTGGGAACCTGATATATAATAGGAGTTTTAGGTGCGGAATGGAACGAAATATTGGGCTTCCTTCTTATCCAATATGCCTTTTTCTTGTGCTTTCTTCTTCATTTTTTTAATTAAAGTGGCTTTTAATTTGTTCACAGGATCCCCTTTTAATTTATGATAAATTTCTAAGTTTAAGATTTTAGGTTTTCGTAAACACAGCTTATCATACCATTTCAGGAGGTTCCACAACAGATATCCATCTAAACTTATTTTCTGTGGCATCGACAGGGTAAAGAAACACTGGAGGGGCACTAATTTGAAACAGGCTATCTCCCAAAATGAATCTCAATGGATATATCAGTTACAATCACTCATGCCAAAAGGGTTAAATGTGGAATTTTAATTTATTAATATATGTAACATGTATTATTGTGGGATATTTATATTTTTATATTTGTATATAACATATTGTGGTTTACTTATTTATTCTCTCTCTATGTTAAAGGAAATAATTCAATTCTATGTAATGCATAATTTATAACACTAGATGACGTTTAGTCACTTCCTATTGATACTGTGAAGGCTGTTTGTATGCCAAGGCGGCAATTTCTGTTTTGGTTGCAAGTTCAATGATTTTAAACCTTATAAAATAAAATTTGCAGTATTACACTATATGATCTTACCTTTATTTGTTTAAAATCACATTGCAACAGATTTTCATTTACCGTGAGAGCCTGAAGGATCTGGACCATCGGGAGATCTCTCCTTAAAGGCCAGATATACCTACTTACTCTGTGGACAGAATTCACCATTCTGATACAGGCGTATTTACCATTTCCATCTGGTGAATGGGGACCCAGGAGGGGAGCATGGAAAGTCACCAGAAAATGATTTCATATATTTCAACTTGTCACCAGCTCATCATTCCACATCTGATGGACTTTTATTGATTACACTTTAATTTTGCACTATATTGGCACTGAGAACCTTATTATGTTATATGTGTTGACACAAATTGTGTAGAGATATATATATATATATGCACACACACACACACATGTTTATGGTTGGAGCCCTATGGCCGATACCGACATGGACACAGACTGACTAGGCCTCACAACATACAATGGGCCTGAAGTGTGTGCTGGCCTAATGGACAGTACGCCAAAATAAGGGGGCAAAGACATTCAGGTAGGGGTATAGTTTCATTGAGTCAGAACATTAGTGAGCAAGTTTGGTGAAGGCTTGTGCCATCTCCGCCTGAGGGTCAGGAATGTACCGAGCAAAGCAGGCAGACTTCCACCTGCCTAGCTTCTTAATGACATGGTCGGGGACCCCGTGTCGCGAGGCGGCTGAGGCTGCTCCGATACGAAAGGAGTGACCCGAATACTGAGTAGGATTGAGGTGCAGACTCCGTAGGAGGATCCTCACGTGTTTAATGAACTGGCTGGTGTTGAGAGGTTTGTTCAGAAAAGGGAGTAGAGGAGCGGAGTCTGATTGGGCTGGCAAAAGTAACAGGCGGTCCAAAACGGTTACTGGGCACCAGGCGTTACCTGTCTTGTAAATGGCGATATCTAAGCCAGGGCCTGATTGCTGTGTTTTTGAGGTAGTAAGATGGATCGTAAAGCGGTCTTGATGGTGGACCAAGTGTCGTCTGCACAGGACTTGGCCGGCGGGGCTGTTGTAGGCGAACTCGCTTGGCCGGAGGAAACCATAATACGCCAGGTAGATGGCCGCTTGTATGACCAAGCTAGGGAGGAGGCCGAACGGGGATGTGGCGAGGATGGCAGACATGTCTCTAAATATGGTGCTGGTTATGGGCAGGCGTTTGGCGTTGACGGCTGGTTGTTGTTTCTGGACTGCGCGTAGGGCAGCTTTGACTGCTTCGCCGGATCTTGTAAGGCCAGAAAGTGCTGAATGCCTGCCAGGTAGAGACGGATGGTGTTATATGAAAGGGACTGGCAAGTATGGCAGTAGGAGATGAAGGCCAGTACGTGCTTGACGTTCAGGGTGGTGTTCGCGGAGTGGTGCGTCAAGAACTTGCTAAAGGTGTCCCAAGCTGTGTGATAGGCTTTGAGGGTATTGCGAGAGAGAGAGACTGGTTAATCAGCTGGGTTTCTTGCTGTAGGTGCTGTGTCAGTCCAGGGTCAGTTGAGACCAAGGAGGAATAGGGGCTGAAGATGGATCGGCTCTGGGTTTCTGCTGGAAAAAGGAGGCATAATTAAAGCAGGACAAGGCGTCTGCGGCGAGATTACACTTGCCGGTGAGGAAGGTACAATGCACGTTGAATTGGTGTAGTAAGGACAGTTGCACCAGCCGACGTAGGAAGGACATTATAATAAGGGACCTGGACCTGCCCTTGTTGATAATGTCGGCTGTGGCCTGGTTGTCGTGGTGAAGGTTACAGTTTGTCCAGCCCAGCTGTGGCCCCAGAGTTGGGTGGCTGCTACGACTGGGTACAACTCGAACAAGGAGGACGTCTGGGTGAAGCCCGGGATTGCTAGTATTTCTGCCGGCCATGATCCTGCGAACCAGTGGTGGCCAAAAATAGCCGCGAAACCTGTAGAGGCTGCGGCGTCGGTCACAACTTGTGGGGAAAGGGGTGATACTGACGGTATAAATATGAATATACCGTTCCAGTTGGTGAGAAATTCTTCCCACATCGAGAGGTCCGCTAAGGCTGCGGTATCCAGTTTGAGAATCTGATCGGGGTCCTGTGCCTGGGAAAGGAAAACCAGGAGGCATGACACAAAGGATCGGCACTGAGGGATGATTCTTACCACGAAATTGAGCATTCCCAGGAGGGACTGCAGCTGCTTCTTGGTGCAGCCCTGCATTTGGGTGAAACTATGGAGGACTGCCCTGATGCGGGTCAGTTTGTTGGAGGGGAGGCTGGCTTGCATGGAGGTGGTATCCAGGTTAACTCCAAGGAAGGTGATGGAGTGTGCTGGGCCGTCCACTTTGTGTTCCGTGATGGGGACGTTGAGATTCTTGAAGACGAGTCTCAACTTTTGGAGGTCTCCTGGAGGTGTGTCGGGTTGTTCAATCAGCAAAAAGTCATCCAAGTAGTGGATGACTTCTTGACACTGGGCTTGGTGCACGAGTATCCAGGTGAGAGTCTGTGCGAAGGTGTCGAAAAGCCAGGGACTAGACTTGGAGATGAATGTCAGCTTGGTGGCGAAGTAGTATGACTTTCTCCATTTGATGCCATGCCAGCACCAGAGGGATGGGTGCATAGGCAGGAGTTTGAAGGCGTCTGAGATGTCGGCCTTGGAGAGCCAGATGCCCGTGCCGGTTTTGATTATGGCTTGGATTGCCATGTCTACGGACGCATATTTTAGGGAGAACTCCTCCGAGGGGATTAAGGAGTTCAGGCTGGGGGTGGGGAAAGAATGAGGCACAGACAGGTCGTAAACCAAACGTACTTTATTTGAGAACTTTCCTTTAACAAGCCCAATAGGGCTGACTCTCCAGGTGCTGAAGGGGGGCCTGGTGAAGGGGCCTATGATGAAGCCTCGCTCTAGCTCTGTCTTTAAGAGCTGGTCTATGGCCTGCTCGTCTGTGGCGGCTGAGCGCAGGTTTCTACACTTGTGCATTGTGTGGGGCAGGGAAATGAGGCCTGTGTGAAACCCTGCTGTGAAGCCTTGGACGAGGAAGGTGGTGAGAGAGGGGGTGGGGTGGGAGGTAAGGTAGAGCTCCAGCCAGGGGATATTTATGCGGCCTAGTCAGGTCTTCTTTTGTTGTTTGACTAGGCATAGGGTTCTGGGGTGCGCTCTATGGCATGTAAGGCAGACGTGGAGCAGAAGTTGCAGGAGCCGTGGTTGAAATTGTTGCAAATGGCTGCGCCGCCTAGTGTCTGTACTGGGCACCCGAACTTGTCGGCCAGAGTTGTCTGCTGGGTGGCCGGTAGGCCCGGAGTTGCCCTTGAGGTGAAGGTGAGTTCAAACGGGCGAGTGTTGGCGGTCTTGGCGCACCACGTGGCGGTGTGGATGGAGGATTGGCAAACAGCGCATAAGGGTGAGCGCAGGCCGGCGAAGTGATGGCAGAACAACTCGGTGTCCATGAGACTCCAATCTGTTGTGGTCTGGAACTGTAGCAGCCTGGCCGCTGCTTTGGCTGAGAAGGAGAGATAGTAGTCATAAAATGAAAACCCTCCTTACTTGTAGCCCAGATCCACTAAGGTGTGGAGATAGAGGTCCAGCTCTTCCCTCCTACTGGGGGAGGCAGAGCATAGGACGTTCCTGAGCATGCCAAAGGCCAAGGCAAATTCCGGGACCGATAATTTAGGGTTGAGCCTTGGGTCTTTGGCCTTGAGGACCACTGAGACGTCTCCCCAGGCATAGGCCTTGTTCTCAGCTAGATCGTGGACTGAGATGAGGAGGGAAGCTAGGTTGACGTCCTTGCCGTCCAGGATGTCCTTCCTGATGTTGGCGTGGACCAAGTGTGCTGGGAGGACTACGGAGCAATTGCCTGTTGGTGTAAGCGGGGGAGGTATCTGCGGTTGGACTGTGGACAGGTCCGAGGTGACCGTGGGCGGATCGGAGGTGGCCGTAGGTGGGCGAGCCTCCAGAAGAGTCATCCTCGCCTGCATGTCTATGACAGTGGTGGAGAGGGTTGAAACCATGGCGTGGAGTTGGGACACGGCGGCGGATATGGACTGTAAGGAGGCTTGCTGGGTGCTCGGTCCAGGTGAGGCTAGCGGGACATCGTTTGAGGCTGGAGGTGGGAACAGGAGCCTAAAGAGTTCTGCCTTTCTGGCTGTGGCCGAAAAGGGCACCTGCTTGCGCCTCAACTCCGCTGTTAACTTGGGGATGGTCCATCCCCTGAAGGAGCGTGCGCTGCCGCTCTCTGAGGCTGGGGGCGGTGAGGGAGGGGCGAAAAGGTCTTCACTGCCGGCCTGAGACATGGCTCAGGGTAATTCGTGCCCTGGGTACGAAGTCTTGTCTACGAGGTCGGGGTGGGTCAAACAGGAACCTACAGGGGTGAGACAAAACAGGGTTGTTGCTGTGTCCTGCGGGGCATGGGGGTTTCTCTTTTTTTTTTACCTGTAGAAATGACTATCAATCTGGCATACGGGAGGAGCTGGTGAACTTGACTGACCTGTGGAGAAATGACAGTATATGAGGACGGGGCTGGCTAAGCTGGAATGTTCTAAGCGAGCGACGAACGGGGTGAAACGGTGACGGCTTGTGGCCGAAATGTCCCATGACAGAGGCATGAAGCGGTGCGTTGCAGGTCTGGCTGACAATGCGGGGGCTCTGGATCATGTGCTGAAATGAGAGTGACACTGTTGGGAAACGTTCGAGGCAAGCCTGCCTGCGGGAACGTGCAGGGGTTGGGATCTGGATGAGTGTCGGCGAAATGAGTGACAGAAATTCCCATGGCAGAGATGCGAAACTCTGGAGCATGTGCTGAAATGGGGCTAAGAAGAGAGGGGCATGTTTGGGTCAGGACTGTGTGTAGGGACGTGTGTGGGTTTGTTGGGGCATGTTTGTGGTAGGGCAAGTAGCTGAAATGACCCATGACAGAGGCATGAACTGATGCACTGTGACTGAGTACCTGGCTCTGGAGCATGTACTGGGACAGGACCATGGCGGATTTGGCCGTGTGGAATGGGGTGAAGCTGCAGCTGAGAAGGCGCTTGTGTGCGCCCGAGACGTACTGCAGCTGGGTGAGTGGGGGGGAACGTCCCACGAGAGAAGCGTGAGAGCGCGTTTGCCATGTGGTTGGCGACTGCCGGGCTGTGGAGCGTGAGCTGGAGGTGAGGTCGCTACTGATGGGGGTGTGCATGCGGGTGTGAGGTGTGAGGAGCGCGGGCTGTGTGGAGGCATGCCTCGGAGGCAAGTGGGACGTGTCTGGAATTGCTCTGAAGCAAGTGGAGGAAGGATGAATGGGCTGTGTTGAAAATGCATGATGGTGCACAGGACAACAAATAATAACGTGTAAACCTCATATTGCGGTGCTGCGAAAGGGGTGTGCAGTACTGAATACTATGGCAGGGGACGCAGGGCTGGATTGGCGTGAGCTCCCGACGCAGTACACTGGTATTCCACGTGGTGCGTAAAATCTGCCCAAGTGATAAGGATCACGTGGGTTCCCATGTAATGGGGATAGCAATATTCATCTGCGTGCATGTAGGGGTTGAGGGTACGCAACCCAGCTGCACCTGTGGTGGGAGTAAGTATCTTGCGCCAATAAAATACATAAGTGAATCAATAACTACATAAATAAATAAATAAAAAGCTGCTCCCCAAAAAATCAGTAAACTGAAATCGGTATAAAAATAGCAAAGCAGGGGGCGCTACATTAACTAAAAATGCATATACATGTGAAATTATATAATTAAATATGTGCCAATAGTGCAGTGGCCAATCAGCACCCAATTAGGTGAATAATAAGCCAGTTTGAATCATTAAAGCATTCCCATGCATAAATCCTATACAAAAAAAGTCCATTCAAAATATCAGTGAATGATTGGAGTGTCCATAGGTTGTAGTGCATAAATATTAACAGTGCTTAAAGAATTCTTCAATTCACGCTGTGCAGAAAAAGGGAGGGTTTCCACCTTCACCAATTAGGGTACACCACAAAAGTGCTAATAAGGATGGCACCTTACCAGATGTCATTGACCTTTTTCGTTAAAAAGAGGTCAAATATAGCATTGTGTCACAATGGACAAACTGTGGCAGCTGAGTTCCTTTAGTTCCTTTAGTTCGGCTTGACTAGAATGTCATTAAGCGTGACAAAAAGAAGAAAAGACCGCCATAGCATGATACCATTTATTAAAACAAATAAAATTGCACAGTGCCGAGTGGCTCCTTACTTGAAATAGTGCCCACGTCCCGGCACTGAGGCTGTACGGCTTAAGGTCAGAAAGAGATGGTTCCTCGCTGGGGAAGCCGGCGTGCAGTCCACCTCTGGCGTCAGAGAACCAGCGGGACCGGAAGTTGATAGCTGTGCGTGCCCAGGTACCGCCTCAAGCTGAACTAAAGGAACTAAAGGAGCTGCCACAGTTTGTCCATTGTGACACAATGCTATATTTGACCTCTTTTTAACGAAAAAGGTCAACGACATCTGGTAAGGTGCCATCCTTATTAGCACTTTTGCGGTGTACCCTAATTGGTGAAGGTGGAAACCCTCCCTTTCTCTGCACAGTGTGAATTGAAGAATTCTTTAAGCACTGTTAATATTTATGCACTACAACCTATGGACACTCCAATCATTCACTGATATTTTGAATGGACTTTTTTTGTATATGATTTATGCATGGGAATGCTTTAATGATTCAAACTGGCTTATTATTCACCTAATTGGGTGCTGATTGGCCACTGCACTATTGGCACATATTTAATTTAATTATATAATTTCACATGTATATGCAATTGTAGTTAATGTAGCGCCCCCTGCTTTGCTATTTCTGCACCTGTGGTGAATCGGAGAAGCTACAAGTTTGGTTGCTATGCGGAAGTGTGTGTTGGAAGTGGATAACAGAACAACAACAAATTCACAGTTTAAAAACGGCATGGATACAGGCAGCATGGAAAGCTAGTGTTACGTGCCTATGAATCAAATGCACAGAGGCAGGCTACACAAGATGCAGGAGTAATACATCTATTGACATTTATTCTACATGGTGCATTGTGACCTACTCAATTTGTGGCAATAAGGTGACACTTTGACAAATTGTAGATGCAGAATACTGGATAATGCGCATCGACTAGATTGTTTTATCTGCCTGTGGACTTTAATTGCGTGCATGTGGTGTCAGTGAGTTTTGCAGACAAGCTGACAGTGGAGAGTGTGGCCGATGTGCCGTGTAAGCAATGCCGTGGGTGTGGAGCGAGAGAGGGTAGTAGGCACAAGGAGCGGGTGATCGGGATGTGGTGGGAGAAGTTGAAATGTCTGGCTGCGGTGATCGTGCAGTGGCTGGGTTGGTGCGGTGGGGGCTGAAATGGCTGGCAAGCCTGCGGTGCGGAAGGGGTTTGGGTGCCGGGAGAGCAGAGCCTACCTTGCCGCGGTCGGGCGGATAAGAACCGAGGGACGCCTCGGTGTCTGCGGAGGTGTTGTGTCGGCTCGATGTCTTGGAAGGCACGGATGGCACGGCTGCGACGGATGAAGCAATCAAAGTGCGCTGGAAGCCTGTGCTGAAGCAGGAAGCCGACGGAGCCCAGAGGCGGGTGAGGAAGTTACATAGGCTGCTGGGCTCCTCCCATAAACACAGGCCGCTGCTCGGCCTTCTTACATGTTAGTAGTTTACAGGAGCAGTGCTGAGGTTAATTACCTTTTTTCACTTTTTGGGGTACTTACCTTACACTACAGCAGCAGCCCTATTTTTATTGTTTAAATACATTACCATAGCGCAGGTTTGTAATTTTATTTTTTCACTCAAATTGATACATTGTATCAACTGACAGAAAATCCAACAGTCATTGAAAAGATAAAGCCTGCAATGTAGATGTATTCAAACATTTTGCAAAATCCAGTGCAGTCGTGCATGGTAGCCAACCAGCTTCAGCTTGTTCAATTAAGCTTTGACAAATAAACATGGAAGCTTAATGGTTTCTATGTAAAGCTGCACCAGATTTTACACTCTCCAGTTTTAGTAAATCTGTTGCAGAGTACGATTGATAGGTGCAGCAGAGTCTAATTCAGAATAGACATTGTGTAGTAATCAGGAACTGGCTTCTTTATTGGAACATCATCACACAGACAAAGATGTCTCCACATCATGGTAAGAAGAACAACACACACAGACAACAAGCTAGGAAAAAGAAACCAACAAGTAGATCACTGGGGATAGAAAATACAACATATCATAAAGAACACAGCATAGCATATCATTGAGCATTAGCAACATCTTGTGTCCTTTTTCTAATCTGCATCAGATATACAATAATCTAAGCTGTAGGTTTGTTGCATCTCCAACACCCCTTCTCAACAACTAAGGCTTAGTCTGTTAAACCTATCTTCTTTGTGAGCTTTAAATGTCTTTCGGCGGTCAGAGGCTTTGTAAGGATGTCTGCTGTCATATTCTCAGTCGGGCAATAAATTAACTCAAGAAGACCTTGCTCTTGAAGATCCTTAAGAAAGTGAAACTTCACATCAATGTGCTTGGTTCTTGAATTAACTCCTTCAGTATGTGCAAGTACAATGCATCCTTGATTGTCCTCATAGACTTCTGTTGGTCCCAACTGTGGTTGACCTAAATCTGTTAATAGCTGTCTCAGCCATATAACTTATTTGCTTGCCTGCGCTGCAGCAATGTATTCTGCTTCAGTAGACGACAGTGAAACAGTGAGTTGCTTTTTACTAGTCCAACTGATGGCGCATCCTGACAGGAAAAATAAGTATCCACTGGTAGATTTTTTGTCATTGGTGTCTCCTGCCCAGTCAGCATCCACATATCCTGTTAAGGTGCTTTCATCGCTTGCTGGTAACTTTAGCTTGCAGTGCAAAGTCCCTTTAAGATAGCTAATGATTCGTTTTACAGCATTCCAATCCTTTTGATTTAGTATTGAAACCTTTCTGCATAGGATTCCAACTGTTGCTGCAATGTCCGGCCTTGTAGCGGTGGTAAGGTACAGCAATTTCCCTATTGTTTTCCTGTATTGAGTATTAGTAGGTAATGGGTTGTCTTGACAATTCATCTCCTTTAGGTAGTTGGGGCCAAATCCTCAAAAGAGATACGACGGAGTAACTGCTGTTACTCCGTCGTATCCCTGGTCCTAACTATGGAACTGATCCACAGAATCAGTTTCCCATAGTTAGGACGAAGATCCGACATGTGTAATTGAATTACACTGTCGGATCATAGGATGCCGCCACTGGGGGCATTTCGCGTCGAAATGCCGCCTCGGGTATGCAAATTAGAACTTACGGAGATCCACGAAGCTTTTCAGCTTCGTTTTTTCTCGGCAAGTTTTATTTTGCAAACGCAAAATTAGGGCTGCTTTTACAAGGTGTAAACTGTTTACACCTTGTAAAAACAGACCTTTCTTGCTAGCGACGCGATTTTTTTTTTATTTTAAATATTTTTTTTGGCGCTGTATCTTTTTTTTTACCCGACGCAACTTTATTGTCCCGTCGCGATCCACAAAGCCCGACGTAACGTAATTTTGCGCTATGCACGCCAGGAAAATGACGTCACGAGCATGCGCAGTATGGCCGGCGCGGGAGCGCGCCTCATTTAAATGGGAATCGCCCCCTGGAGAAGAGGAACGCCTTGCGCCGGCCGGATTTAAGTTACACCGCTCAAAATTTCTAGGTAAGCGCTTTGTGGATCGGGCACTTGGGTAGAAATTTTGCGGCGGTGTAACTTAAATAGGAAAAATTACGTTGCACCGCTTCTTTGTGGATTACCCCCTTGGTTTCCATGGGAGATTTCACTGGTTTGGCGTCTTCCATTCGAAAAGTTTCAATTATTTCTTGTATTTTGTGTCTTTGATTCAGAAGGAAGCTGCCATCTTCCTCTCTCTCGATCTGGATGCCGAGGTAATACTTTATGTTGCCGAGGTCTTTGGTGTCAAAGTGCTGATTTCGTTTTTCCAATATTTCTGCTTCATCCCCTTCTTGCTCAAAGCAAATCAGGATATCATCCACATAAATAAGCATATAGACCCATCTGTTTGCCAATCTCTTTGTGTATAAGCAGGGGTCTGCTTTACTCTTTTGAAAGTTTTGATGTGTAAGCACTTCATTTATTTTTATATTCCATGCTCTGGCTACTTGCTTTAGGCCATATATACTCCTGCGAAGTTTGCATACTAGGTCTGACCTTTGTTCATCTTTGAATCCTGGCGGCTGTTCCATGTAGATTTCTTCGGTTAAATCGCCATGTAGAAACGCGGTTTTCACATCGAAATGTTTCACTTGCATTTTCCTGGTTATGGCTACTGTCAGTAAAGTCCGTATTGTAGTGTGCTTGACTACTGGTGCAAACGTCTCATCATAGTCCTCTCCGTATTTTTGAGAATAGCCTTTGGCTACTAGTCTTGCTTTGTACCGTTCAATTGTGCCATCTACGTTGTATTTCACTTTAAAAGTCCATTTACAGCCTATGGCTTTCCTTCCGGGTGGTAGTTCTGTAAGTGTCCATGTTTAAGTGTCATGCATGGATTTTATCTCTTCCTCAGCACCCTTTATTCATTTAGTTGCTTCTTGTTCTGAAAGTTGAGATATGTCTTCCCAGTTTACAGGTTCGTTGATACTGGCAGTACTTGCTTTGTATGAGAGACGTATGGGTGGTTTACCTTTGTTTTCTCTTGTTGACCTTCTTGTGTCTGCTCTTCAGTACTGGTTGAGTCTACACTCACTTCAACTGTTTGTTCGGAAGTTACAGAGATGGGCGGGTCAATATCAGTTTTCTCTTCTATTCTTGCGTCTACTGTTGTCATTACATTGTCTCTTAAATCTTCAACAAAAGTTACGCTGTTGCTAATGGTAACCTTGGCTGTTTTGGGATTTAGGATTCTGTAACCCTTGACATTATCACTGTATCCAACGAAGATACCTTCAAACGCTCTGTTTTGGAGTTTGGTGCGTTTTTCTTCAGGTATGTAGACGAATGCTTTGCATCCAAAAACTCTTAGGTGTTTTACACTTGGCTTCTCATTGTGCCATAGTTCATATGGGGTTTTCTCCACTGTTTTGGAAAGAAGTATGTTCTGCAAATATGTAGCTGTCATGGCTGCCTCACCCCAGTATTTTTGTGGTAGTCCAGAGTCTGTCAGCATCATTTCAGTCAGAGTTCTATTCTTTCATTCAGCTTCTCCATTTTGTTCTGGTGTATACGGAACTGTCTTTTGATGTTCTATTCCATGCCTTTTTAAGTACTCTTATATCTTACCTCCTGTGAATTCACCTCCATTATCGCTCCGAAGTATGAGAGGCTTCCTCTGGAACTTGTTACTTGTCTTTTTTATATAGTCTTGTAATTTGTTGAAAACTTCACTCTTGTGTTGCATTAGGTACAGGTGACTGTATATCTTGAGTAGTCGTCTATGAAAGTCACTATATACCTGTTGCCTCCAGGTGTTGGTGGGTTTAGGGGACCACACACGTCACTGTGAACTAAGTAAAGTGGTCTTGAAGCTCTCTTCTGACTAACTTTGGGAAGTGTTGCTCTTGTAGCTTTGGATTTGATGCAACACTCACATTTGACAGTGACTGGACAAGGGGATATTATCAGATCCCTTGTCAGATTCCTCCTCATACAGTTCCTGTATGCATTCCGGGTGTCTGTGACCTAGACGTCTGTGCCATATATGTATACAGTCATTGTGCTTGTGTGTACATAGTCTCGCCTTTTCCTTCACTGTGTTGAGGTGATATAGATGATCATCCAGCTTGGTGCTTGCTATTGTCTGTTTGCCGTTTAGAATGGAACACTTGTCACCTTGGAATTTCACAGTGAGTCCTCTGGCTGTTAGACACTTCACAGTTAAGAGTCCTCCTTCTAGATTAGGAACATAAAGCACATGTTTCACTGGTATGGTTAAATTGTGTCCCGCATCATCAGGGCATACAAGGGTTCCATGCCCACATCCTTCTGCATGTATTGTGCTTCCATCTGCAAGGTAAATAGTTTCTTTGTTGTTTAGATCAAGTTCTGTGAAGAAACTTCTATCACTCGTCATGTGACTGGTTGCTCCTGAATCAATGCACCAGTCTTGGCATTTATTGTTGCCTGTCGCTTTAAATGTGGCATTCCAGTTGCCTTCCCTTGGGTCACTGATTGTGGTTTTGACCTTTTGTTTAGCATAGGAGGGACATTGTCTCATTTGCTCTGCTTTCCATATAGTACAGTCTTTCTTTATGTGTCCCTATTTGTGCCATCTGAAACACGCTCTGGTTTCTTTCCTGTGTAATCTTGCGTCTGTAGCTTTAAGAGCGATGCTGGTTTCTGTGGAGTCATGCACTAATTCCTTTCTTCTCTGATACTCGTCTATGAGCCTGGTTTTTACAAATGCTACCGTCAGATCTGTTTCAGGTCGTGTCTCCAGTGCATTGATTAATGCAGTGTATGTGTCGGGTAAACTGCATAACAACATGGATGCAATGTGACTGTCTGTTATGTTCTCCCCGATTGATCTGAGTTGCGCAATCACTTCCAGCATTGCGTTTATATGCTCCTGCATGTCCTGTTCTCTGCCAAGTCTCATTTTGTAAAGTTTCCGTTGCATAAACAGCTTGTTGTTTAAACTGGATCTTTCATGCAGTCTTTTCAGTACATCCCACATGCCTTTCGCTGTGTCATTGCGTATATGAGTGAGCTGATCATCCTCCACTAGTAAACTTATTGTGGCACGTGCTTGTCTGTTTTTCTTGTCCCAGTCCTGATTATTATCCAGTGGCCTCTCTGTAGTGGTAACCTCCCACACGTCATCTCTGGATAATAGCATTTCCACTTTAAACTTCCATAGCTGATAATTGTCATTGTTCAGCTTTGTCACAGAGTTTAAGCTCTGAGTTTCCAGCCATTTTATCCCTCCTTTATATATAAACAGACCTACTTGTCTATAGGAGATGTCACTGGAAAGCTTCCTTATGTCGATCTCCGCATCAGCCACGCTGTCTTCCGTTCAAGGCTTTGTTCTCCTTGGGACGCACCTGGTCATAAGACTTTATCCGGACTCTGGGCCCATAACCTGTTGCAGAGTACGATTGATAGGTGCAGCGGAGACTAATTCAGATCAGACATTGTGTAGTAATCAGGAACTGGCTTCTTTATTGGAACATCATCACACAGACATAGATGTCTCCACATGATGGTAAGAAGAACAACACACACAGACAACAAGGCAGGAAAAAGAAACCAACAAGTAGATCACTGGGGATAGAAAAAACAACATATCATAAAGAACATAGCATAGCATATCATTGAGCATTAGCGACATCTTGTGTCCTTTTTCTAAACTGCATCTGATATACAATAATCTAAGCTGTAGGTTTGTTGCATCTCCAACAAAATCAACCCCAATGTTTCCTAAAGTGCAAGTATTATTAGCACCAGCATCTAGTGGCTAAAATGGATTTGATTTGAAATCCAAAACTCGTGCATGACAGAAATATATATATTTTTTTTCATTCGTTAAGGCTTCGTTCACATCTTGGCATTCCAAATCGCGGCCGGAATCGCAGCGATTCTGCCCGCAATTAAAAATAGCAGCAAATCACAGGACACCCATGCGTTCCCCATCACTTCCAATGACACCCCAATCACAGTATGATTTTGCCACGATTCGTCAGGTGACAAGGAAGTGATGGGGGAACGCACGAGCGTCTCGCAATTTTCTGCGAACGCCAAGATGTGAACGGTGCCTAAGTAAAGTATTTCATCCTGTCATAACTGTTATGTTAGAATGATTTGTTTTGAGATTGACTTGTTATTTCTGGAGAGTATATATTCAGTGTATTGAACGGATTCGTTCTATTACTCATTTGTTACTTATATTGGCTATATTTGTTATTCGTGCTTATTACATTTTTCGGGAGATTAGTCATTCATTTTTTTCAGACACACAGAATTAATGCAGTCTAATCTTAAATCTTTTCAAACCTAAGAATTGCAGCAGACTGTGGAACTGAATGACGATTACAAATTTACACAAATTTACTTTATTGCACAAGCAATGCAGCCAATCAGACAGCACTACCAGAATGCATTACTCCTGCACATTATATAAGCCTAAAGCCTCGTACACACGCATGGTTATCTCAGCAAGAAAGCTGCTGGGAGAGCTTTTTGCCGAGAAAACCATGCGTGTGCTTTCTCTGCGAGAAAATTCCTGGGAATCCTGACGAGAAAAATAGAGAACCTGCTCTCTATTTTCTCGTCGGGATTCTCGGCAGAGTGTTTCCTGCAGAGAAAGCCATTCGTGTGTATACTTACCTGTCCCAGGTTAACCCGCGGATGTGCTAAGAGACTTCGACGCATGCGTGGTAGCATACAAGGATTGTGTAGGGTGTAGCAAGATGGCGGCAACGGCATTGAATGTGACGCGTGCAGGCTCGTTGTAGTTGATGATGTCACTGCGTTCTTGCCATTCAAAAGAACGGCGGTTCTTTTGAATGGCCGTGTGTACACAGGGCTAGGCAAGGCTAGCTTGCCGGGAATCCCTTCTGGAAAACCAACGTTTTTTGTGTACCGGGCTTAAGAATCATCCAATTTCACTTTTTTACCTTATTGTATTACAGGTATATTGTAATATGAACTATAGTGCATTTAAAATGCATATGTAGTGCATTTTTTTAGAATGAAAAATGTTTATGCAAAAAAAAAATCAGCTGATTATCCATGAGCCTATTACACCACTCTCATCTGAATAAAACAAATGAATCTGAATTAATATGTATTAATTCGGTATGTTAAGTTTAATTCATTCCCGATTTCCAACTAGCTTTACTTGTTGGGCCACGCACATTCAAATTAACTGCTTAAAGGGTCACTAAAGGAATTTTTTTTTATCTAAATAGCTTCCTTTACCTTACTGCAGTCCTGTTTTCATGTCCTCATTGTTCGTTTTTGCTATGATGTTGCTGTAATCCTTTTCTGTTCTGAACAGTCTGTTTCCTGATGAAAAAAGTCATGGAAGCTTTCTCTCTGTGGCACTAATCAAGGAGATGTGATTACTGTGTGTCTAAAACCCCTCAGAACCAATCACTTTTGTTTTACAAACCATCACTGCCCTCTATTGGCTCTGTGTCTCTGTACTTCACAGAAGCATGAAAAAGCATGCATAAACGAAACTGAAACTACAGGTACATTATATGATTGATTTTTATCAATGTTTAATCATTTTTAAAAGGAATCAGTTAACTATTATGTCTCTATACCCTGTAAACAGTAATTTCAGCAAAACATTTTTTTTCCTTTACAACTCCTTTAAAGGCCCAGTAGCCGCAGTTATACTACGGCAATGTGGCTCGATCCCACATATCGCCGTAGGTGTATTTCGGCTCGTACACAGTGATTTGTGGGCATGTGCACGGTTATCTCAGCAAGAAAGCTGTGTGTATGCTTTCTCGGCGAGAAAATTACTGGGAATCCTGACGAAGAAAATAGAGAACCTGCGCTCTATTTTCTCGTCGGGATTCTCGGCAGAGAAAGCCATTTCCACGGGCATTGACCAGTGGGGGAGCCAGTCAGCGAACAGCGATCGTTCCCCATAATGACAAAATAGGGATCCTGTCTTTCTGATATGCAGGAAGACGGATCTGTGTGTTTCCCCAGTGACACAGTCCCCCATACAGTTAGAACACACAGTGAGGGAACACATTTAACCCCTTGATCGCCCCTGATGTTGACCCCTTCCCTGCCAGTGTCATTAGTACAATAACAGTGCATATTTTTAGCACTGATTACTGTAATAATGTCACTGGTTCCCAAACAAGTGTCAACAATTTATTTTAGGTGTCCAATTTGCCTGCTGCAATGTGGCAGTCCCGCTAAAAGTTACTGATCTCTAGTAAAAAAAAAAATAATAATAATGAAAATGCCATAAATCTATCCCCTGTTTTGTAGACGCTATAACTTTTGCACAAACCAATCAATATACGCTTATTGGGGTAGATTCAGGTAGGGGCGCGCACTACTACGGATGCGCTGCGTACCGTTTTTACGCTACGCCTCCGTAAATTACTTGAGCTACGCTTCATTCACGAAGCATTTGCTCCGTAATTTGCGTGGGCGTTTCGTAAAAGTGGCCGGCGTAAGCGCACATAATTTAAATGATCCCGTAGGGGGCGTGGATCATTTAAATTAGGCGAGTTCCCGCGCCGAACGTACTGCACATGCTCCGTCAGGAAAATTTCCCGACGTGCATTGCGGTAAATGACGTCGCAAGGACGTCATTTGCTTCGACGTGAACGTAAATGGCGTCCAGCGCCATTCACAATCACTTACGCAAACGACGTAAATTTCGAAAATCGCAACGCGGGAACGACATGTATACTTACCATTGGCTGCGCCTCCTAATAGCAGGAGCAGCCTTACGCAGAAATCGACGAACACAAACGACGTAAAACTCGAACGCCGGGCGCGCGTACGTTTGTGAATCGGCGTGAGTATGCAATTTGCATACTCTACGCTGACCACTACGGGAACGCCACCTAGCGGCCATCGTAAGAATGCAGCCTAAGATACGACGGCATAAGAGCCTTATGCCAGTCATATCTTAGGCTACAGTCGGCGTATCGAGCTTTCTAAATACAGAAAGTAGATACGCCGGTGCTACTTAGCAATTACGCTGCGTATCTATGGATATAAGGGCGTGGCTACAGTTAGACGCTACACGGAAGTCGAAAGTGCGTTCCACCGCGCTCCATCTTTTGTCCACCACCGCAGGAGAACGAGACCAGCTGATCTGCAGTACTCGCGCGGCTCCTGGGGACAGAAGCTGATTGGTGAAACCATTTCATTATATGCATACCTTTTTTCACAACATTGTACGGGCATTAACCAAAGGGTTTTTTCCATTCTTAGCAGGGGTCAATGTTTAGTCACATTACACTATGATCTCTGTGTTTCTTTGCCTCCTATGTACCCCCGCCTGAGTTGGTTTAACCCGTACAGTACCTGGATACACAGATGGTTTGTAAGCAAATCACACTTTGATTTGCTGTGGTAAGCCTATTTCCTCCTTTTTGGGCGACTTATCCACATTTTGGTGCATTCACAAATTAATTTTTGTTTGGTATTAGGTGCTTTTATACCATTGATCGATCACCTCTCTCACCATCACTTATTCAGGATACCCATTTGAACAGAGTATATCTGTTTATAGCGCTGTTTTATCACTTTGAACAACAGTTCACTTTTAATTGATAACTTTTTAGTATCTATGGATACGCAGGCGTAATTGCTACCTGAATCTACCCCATTGCAATTATTTTTCGCAAAAATATGTAGAAGAATATATATTGGCCTAAACTGATAAAGATGTTTATTTGGGATATTTATTATAGCAAAAAGTAAAAAATATTGTTTGTTTTTTTCAAAATTGTCGCTATTTTTTTGTTTATAGCGCAAAAAATAAAAACTGCAAAGGTGATCAAATAGCACCAAAAGAATGCTCTATTTGTGGGAAAAAAATTACGCCAATTTTGTTTGGATACAGCGTTTACAACCGCAAAATTGTCAGTTAAAGCGATGCAGTGCCGTATCGCAAAAAATGGCCTAGTCATTAAGGGGAAAAATCTTCCGAGGCTGAAGTGGTTAAACAAATGGTCTCTCAAGCCCAATACAAAAAGAATCTTAATAGAATATTCATACTATGATCACTAGAATAAAAATTAATGGATCAAAATGTATTCGGATCATTCATTATGTCATTATATTATTTTGGATGCTTCATTAACAAAAGGGCCAAACTATTGCATCATGTCGAATGAAACAAATAAACACAAATTACTTTGTTGTTTTTGTTATAATATTGGTTCACTTAAAATTGAAATTTGTCACTATTGTGATTTGGAGATTCTGATACATCCAAATTGAAGAATCAATAAAAAAAATTCCAAATTTTGATTCATAATGAAAAGATTGAGACATGCCTATATCCAAAACATAGTTAATCTAAGTTGCTTTTAGGGAATTTAGTCTGCTTACATATCCAGAGTGCATGACTCCACCCACTTACAGGTCAAAAAAAAGGTATCTTTCAAGATTCAGCCAACCAGATTACACAGGTTGAAGGGGTGTAGAGTCCAGGTGCAGTAAACATACCTACGCATTTCAAAAGCGATTGTCAGGAAGTCCCCAGTCACGAAAAAAATATTATAAAAGTAAAATTAAGGCCCAGATTCTCAAAGAAGTTACGCCGGCGTATCTCGAGATGCGCGGCGTAAGTGTATATATGCGCCGGCGTATCTATGCGCCGTACCCACAAAACCAGATACGCCTGAAAATAGGCTTCTTCCGACCGACGTAACTTTTCTGCGCCGGCGTAGCGTGGGTGCATATTTACGCTGGATGCATCTTGCGCTCCCATTGATTTTGTATTCAAATATGCAAATGAGGGAGATACGCCGATTCAGAAACATACGTTTGGCTACGCGCGGTGCGCGTAAGCTGTACGTCCGGGCTAAAGTTACCCCTCATAAAGCAGGGGTAACTTTGCACCAGATGTGTGCAGATCAGCTGGAGAGCAGCTTCAGCAGCACCGTTACGGATGAGCTGAGCAACCACACTTGCAGAACAACACATCCGTATGTCAACATGCCAGGGGCAGGCATGGTCATAGCACTACTAGTGTGTGCCCAGGCACGTAAAAGGAGGAGGGCACAGGAGAGGATATACCAAACGCGCATGAACGTCTTTGGCATGGGGGATTCGGAGGTGTATCGTATCTTCAGATTCAACACTGATGCCATCCTGGAATTAGCCGCAGCCCTGCATGATGACATCACCAGCCCAACACACCGCTCACATGCAGTGCAGCCACTGGTCAAGGTACTGGCAACACTGCATTTTCTCGCCAGTGGATCATTCCAGCGTACAAGTGAAGTAGTGGCTGGGATGTCACAAACCAGCATGAGCAGATGTGTGCACCAGGTTGTCCCCGCAATCCTCAGACGCATGTCCCATCACATCATCAGACCCACCCAGGAGCACCTGCGGCATAAGGCAATGCAGGATTTCGTCAGTATTGCAGGATTCCCACGCACCGTGGGGGCCATTGATTGCACACATGTGGCACTACGGCCCCCCCGTGCCACAGAGCACATATACAGCAATCGGAAGCACTGGCATTCCATCAACGTACAGGTGATAGTCGATGGCCAAGGCCTCATATGGCACGTCCGTGCCAAACACCCCGGGGCCAGCCACGACAGCTACATATACCGTCAAAGCACCATCCCAACAGAATTCGAACAGAACGCGTACGGGAACAGCTGGCTGGTTGGTGAGTGACAGGGGAGTCAGGCATGACTGTCCGACCCCATGATGCAGACATCACGAGGGGCACATGCACGACTAACATCCTCCTGTCTTTTCCCCTTCAGGTGACTCTGCATATGCACTTGGGCCCTATATCATGACTCCATTCCGGGATTCCCAAACCAGAGGAGAGAGAAACTACAATGAAGCACACATACGTACCCGTGCAGTGGTGGAACGCACATATGGCATCCTGAAGTCCCGTTTCCGATGCCTGAATAAGTCCGGGGGGGACCGTGTTATATTCCCCAAACTTCGTGTGCCAGATCATCGGTGCATGTTGCATGCTGCATAACTTTGGGCCTGGAGATTGACATACGCGATGACCTGACCCCCGAACCAGACATTCCCCCCCTGCCCGAGACTACCCCGTCTGCTGAGGGAACAGCAGTCAGGAGATGCCTCGGATGTATCTTTACACGTTAAACACACACATTCATCATGGCACAAGGAGAATGCACGCATGCACACCACTGTGGTCCCTAGTTCACACACACCACATCCACATCACATTAAATTAGCCCAAGTCCACCAAGCAGGACTTGGGAGCAGCAACGCCACGCCAAGGCTCCAATTATGTTGCTGACCATTCATACCACATTCACACGGGTCGTGGGGAAAACGTATTCCCAACGACCGAGGGTGACACCCCTTTGCTGGCAGGAGTGTCACCCCCACATTCACACACCATTCACACTATAATCTGCACGCCTCACCGTGTGCAGTAATTGAAAAAAAAAAACTCATGACCTGAGGAAAAAAATAAAAACCTCATGACCAAAAATGAGCAAAAATAAACAAAAACGCTCTTCACCAGAGCAAAAAAAGGGCAAAACCAAAAAATCAGTTGCCCTGTCCTGGGCCAAGCCTGCTGCCATGGCCACGGCCACGGCTCCGTAACTGCCTGGTAGAAGGCTCAGGTGGGGGGGCATCAGGTGGAGGAGCATCCCCAGGTCTCTCCCTGGCTGGAGGCCTGCCCTCCAAAGCCACGGCAATGCGGGTGAGGATGGTATTTGTCTCTGCCTGCACCAGCCGCGACTGCCTCCCCTCCGACTCAATGGCAGCTGTGTTGCCCTGTACGGCCTCTCTCAGGGACCTCACCTCTGCCACAAGGGTAGCCGTTGTGGCCTGCAGCTCCCCCAGACAGGTGATCACCGCTACACTGTTGCCAGATAGATCTTGAAGGGCATCATTTATGTTGCTGTCTGCCACACGCCGCATCTCCATGGCCATCTCACCCATATGGCGGGTCTGGGAGTCCTGTGCCCTGGTTAAATGTTCCGGAAGGAACTCAGGAACCCCCCTGGCCTTCCTGGTAGCCTTCCTGGGGCCAGGAGAGGCTTGGGGCCTGGCATACGGGGAGGCACTTGAGGGAGTGGGTGTGTTGGGGATGGATCCTGAGGGGCTGGAAGAGATGGGGCTTTACGTCTGCGACGGATCAGCCGAGAGGGAGGATTCATCAAAATACAGGCACACCTCCTCACCCATAGGGACAAAGTCATCCTCCACCTCCTCTTCATTGGAGGTCTGTACACTCCCCTCCACCAATGCCTCTTGGCTTCCCAGGGGGTCAGAGGCATGATGCTCAGGGGATGATGGTGTGGGACGGGCAGAGGCAGATGATGGCCCAGCTCCCTCCTGGACATCTGTGGATGACACAAAACATTCACATGTTGGAGGACCCACACACTTGTCACATGTTCCCTTCCACCCCCTCACATGCTACACGCCAGATAGGAGAAAAAACACACTTACCTGTCCTCAAGGCCTGCTCAACTGAGTCATAGCCCTCCACTACCTCCACTTGCTCCCTCTCAAGGCATCGGGCAACCACCTGCTCCTCAGGAGTCAGCCTAATAGTAGAGGCTGGTCCACCTCCAGTGGCACTGGCATGCCTCCTCATCTTGCCCAGCTTCTCTTTGACCCTCCTACGCAGGTCGTTCATTTTTTTTAACAATTCCCAAGGGCATTGACCACATCCCCAAGGGCATTGACCTGGGTAGTGATCCGTATCAGGATCTCATCCCTCTTCCCCTTGCTGGTGTCTTTACTTTGTACCCCATGGAGGCGAGCATCATACCTCTCCATGGCTGATATGATAATGGCCCTCTCCTCTGGGGAGAAGTTTTTCTTCCTCCTATCACTGCGACGAGCAGACATGGCACAAAGGAAGACAGCCAAAGCACTTACACCACTAACAAACAGACGGGTGTACTTTTTCACTCGACGGGCGCATGTCTGGGCGTATTTATGCCCTGGGCGTTAACGGTGGGCCAGCGTATCTCAGGGTTTACGCCGGGCGTAGTTGTAGGCATGCACAGAGGGGCCCGGGACATACAATCACGTCACGGCGCATGCGCCGGTCGTGCAAAAGCACTTATACCACTAACAAACAGACGGGTGTACTTTTGCACTCGCCATGTCTGGGCGTATTTATGCCCTGGGTGTAAACGGTGGGCCGTCAGGGCGCATGCGCCGGTCGTTTGACACTTCATTTGCATGGGGTCACGCATCATTTAAATAGATCACGCCCACTACCTTCCGACTTTGAATTACGCTGGCTTACGCCAACGAATTTACGCTATGCCGGCGCAAAATTGGACGCATTTGCTATGAGAATACGGACCTTACCTCTCTAAGTTACGTCGGCGTAACGCATATGAGATGCGATACGCCTGCATAAAGATGCGCCGTTCTACGTGAATCTGGGCCTAAGAGTATTGTGTGTCTATGAGCAGGGCTCAAAATTTCAAGTCCTGAGCTACTAGCCAGGCCTCAAGGGTTAATTGCCACCAGTTGCCCCACCCAACCCCTACCCTGCCCCGCCCCCAATTCGGCCCCTAAACACGCCCTTATAAACTCATGAAATTACACTTAAATGTTTTATGCAGAATTAAGCAACATTATCCATGCTCATCAATGCAGCTTACCCGCGTCCACCAATGCAGCCTCACCCATGTCCACCAATGCAGCCTGCCTGTGTCCACCAATGCAGCTTCACCTATGTCCACCAACGCAGCCTCACCCGTGTCCACCAACGCAGTTTCACCCGTGTCCACCAACGCAGTCTCACCCGTGTCCACCAACGCAGTCTCACCCGTGTCCACCAATGCAGTCTCACCGGTGTCCACCAATGCAGTCTCACCCATGTCCACCAATGCAGTCTCACCCGTGTCCACCAATGCAGTCTCACCCGTGTCCACCAATGCAGTCTCACCCGTGTCCACCAATGCAGCCTCACCCGTGTCCACCAATGCAGTCTCACCCGTGTCCACCAATGCAGCCTCACCCGTGTCCACCAATGCAGCCTCACCCGTGTCCACCAATGCAGCCTGCCTGTGTCCATAATGCAGCCTGCCTGTGTCCATAATGCAGCCTACCTGTGTCCATAATGCAGCCTACCTGTGTCCATAATGCAGCCTACCTGTGTCCATAATGCAGCCTACCTGTGTCCATAATGCAGCCTACCTGTGTCCATAATGTAGCCTGCCTGTGTCCATAATGTAGCCTGCCTGTGTCCATAATACAGCCTGCCTGTGTCCATAATGCAGCCTACCTGTGTCCATAATGCAGGGGAGCAGAAGAGAGGAAGAGCATTGCTGGCCAGATGATAAGAGCGCTGAGGGACATCACTGGAACAGCTTTCATTTCAATTCCCCGCCGCTCGGCGACACATACACGAACTTTGATACACGTCACTCGTCCCGGGATTTCATAGGTGATCTGTCTATCAAATTCCCTGAGACCAGGGGGCGGGGCTGTGTGTGACAGCATGTGCGGGGAACACTCGGCTATTGAAATGAAAGCCGCTGGCGATGTCCCCCGCGCTCTGATCAACCAGCCAGATCTCTCCTCTCTCTTCCCCTCTATGAGAGCTGGGAGAAGGACTCCCATACAACCTGCGGTGCTCACCCCCCCTCTCTTCCAGGCAGCCCTTCTGCGCCAGCCCTCAAAATCCACTCGCAAAATGCGAGCAGTCCGAGTGGTGTGGGGACTATATACGGAGGATGATAAGGGACTATATACAAGATTTTAGTAATGAAAACGGTATCATTAGCAGTAATCAGCATGGATTCATGAAGAATCGTTCTTGCCAAACCAATATATTAACCTTCTATGAGGAGGTGAGCTTCCATCTAGATAAAGGAAGACCCGTAGATGTGGTGTATCTGGATTTTGCTAAATCATTTGATACAGTTCCCCATAAACGTTTACTGTATGATGTAAAGTCCGTTCGCATGGACCATAGGGTGAGTTCATGGATTGAAAACTGGCTACAAGGGTGAGTTCAGAGGGTAGTAATAAATGGGGAGTACTCAGAATGGTCAGGGTTTGAAAGTGGGGTCCCCCAGGGTTCTGTGCTGGGACTAATCCTATTTAATTTGTTCATAAACAACCTGGATGATTGGGTAAACAGTACAATCTCTGTATTTACTGGATGTGGAAACCTTGCAAGAAGATATGAACAAATTAATGGGTAGGGCAACTACATGGCAAATGAGGTTTAAATGTGGAAAGATTTTAAATAATGCATTTGGGTGGCAAAAATATGAATGCAATCTACTCACTGGGGGGAGAACCTCTGGGGGTATCAAGGATGGGAAAGGCCCTGGGGGTCCTAGTAGATGATAGGCTCAGCAATGGCATGCAATGATAAGCTGCTGCTAACAAAGAATATTGGCATGCATTAAAAAGGGGATTTACTGAAGAGATAACTCTCCCACTCTACAAGACTCTGGTCCGGCCTCACCTGGAGCATGCTGTCTATTTCTGGGTAGCAGTTCTCAGGAAGGACGTACTTGAAATGGAGCGAGTACAGAGAAGGGCAACAAAGCTAATAAAGGGACTGGAGGATATTAGTTATAAAGAAAGGTTGCGAGCACTGAACTTATTCTCTCTGGAGAAGAGAAGCTGGAGAGGGGATATGATTTCAATATACAAATACCACACTGGTGACCCCACAATAGGGATAAAACGTTTTCCGGGGAAGGGAGTTTAATAAGACACATGGCCACTCATTAAAATGAGAAGAAATGAGGTTTAACCTTACACTGCGTAGAGGGTTCTTTACTGTAAGAGCGGCAAGGATGTGGAATTCCCTTCCACAGATGATGGTTTCAGCGGGGAGCATTGATAGTTTAAAAAAAATATTCGATAAGCACCTGAACGACCACAAGATACAAGGATATACAATGTAATACTGACATATGATCACACACATAGGTTGGACTTGGTGGACTTATGTTTTTTTTCAACCTCACCTACTGTGCAACTATGTTGGAGGTGTAGGAGGATGGGGAGAGAATGCCTGTTCAGAACAGAACACATATGCGAATGAGATTCGTTCCCATTATAGATTATGTGCCTGCAATTCGCACCGCACTGCCTAGAAAATGCACACAAATTTTGTGCAATGCAGAGTGCAACACACATATGTGAACCATACCTATTGAAAACAATGTTTTCAAATGTTCTGCAAATTGGATGCCGTGTAGGTGCATCCAGTTCGCAATAGTGTTAACCCAGCCTGATTGAGCTGAGTGTTAATGCAATGACAGAGCACATAAGACCCCTTTCATACTGAGGAGTTTTTCAGGTGGTACAGCGCTAAAAATAGCGCTGCTATACCGCCTGAAAAACTCCTTCACTGCATACTCAATGTGAAAGCCCGAGGGCTTTCACACTGAGGCGATGCGCTGGTGGGATAGAAAAAAATCTCCTGTCAGCAGCATCTTTGAAGCGGTGAGAGGAGCGGCGTGTATAGCGCTCCTTCCCATTTAAAACAATGGGAAACCGCGGTATTAACCCTTTATCGGCCGCTAGCGGGGGGGTTAATACCGCACCGCTAGCGGCCGATTCCCACGGCAATCCCGGCGGTATATCGCCGCTATTTTTAGCAGCGCTATACCGCCACCGCGGCTCCCGCTCCAATGTGAAAGGGGCCTTAGTCAGTATGTGGACCCCAAGTTAAACTTCTTTTGTTTTGGACAAAGGGATACATTATATCAACTGGATGGTCTTCACATGCGGTCAAGCTGCATACTTTGAAGAAAATTTGGTGTTTGATTTGTGTGTGTGCTCCAGGCACATTACACCCTCTGGCTTTGCTGTATTGATGATGTGTTGATGCTTGCAAGTTGTACAGAAGTGAAATTAATTGAATTTATTGTATCTTTGAATATGAATGTTCTGTATATATTTCTCACATGCTGTACCCTTCAATGAAACAGGAATATCACTACTTGAATATATCTATATATATATTTTCTCTCTTTTGCAGTTTATTCTGCTTCACAATAGTTTTATGTTCAACGAATCCCACTATGTTCAGATACAGGGGGATAGCAATGAGGACTAGGTGTGCTAAGCCATATGCTAACCTGTACCTTGGAGCAGGGCCGCCATCAGGAATTATGGGGCCCCTTACACAGCTTCTGGCATGGGCCCCCTGGAGCAGAGAACCGGGGGGGGGGGGTGCTGCCGCCATAAATTGAGAAGCGGGGGAGGGGGCTTCCCGCGGATTGAGAAGCGGGGGGGGGGCCTTTACACAAAAACGAAGAAATAAAGAAAAAAATATAAAAAAAGGGGGGTAGCCATCCGGGGCCCTGGGGACCTCTGGGCCCTTTAATAAAAATAAAAAATATATATAAAAAAATATATATTTTTTTTTTAAAAAGGGGGTTGCCATCTGGGGCCCTATATGTGTGTGTGTGTGTGTGTATATATATAAGAAATTGCAAAAAAGGGGGGTTGCCATCCAGGACCTCTGGGCCCTTTAATAAAAATGAAAAAAAGAAACCTCTGGGCACTTTAATAATAATAATAAAAATATATATATATATATATATATATATATATATATATATATATATAAAAAATTAAAAATAAACATTTATGAAAAAAAATAAAAAAAGGGGGGTTGCCATCCAGGGCCCTGGGGACCTCAGGGCCCTTTAATAATAATAAATATATATATATATATATATATATATATATATATATATATATATATAAACAAAAATAAAAAAATAAACATTTATTAAAAAAAAGGGGGCCACACATGGGGCCCTGGGGACCTCTGAGCCCTTTAATAATATATATATATATATATATATATATATAAAAATATATATAAAGACAAAAAAATATATATATAAAAAAAATATATATAAAAAAAATATTTTTTTTTTATAAAAAGGGGGGTTGCCATCCGGGGCCCTGGGGACCTCTGGGCCCTTTAATAATAATAATATTATTATATATATATGGGGACCTCCGGACCTCTAAAAAAATAAAATAAAAATATATATAAAAAATATTTTTTTTTATAAAAAATAAATAAAAAAAGGGGGTTGCCATCCGGGCCCCTGGGGACCTCCGGGCCCCTTACAGGTGTAATGCCTGTACCCCCCTGATGGCGGCCCTGCCTTGGAGTGTATTCAGGAAAGGGGATACTCAAATTGGGTCTTGTGATGAAGAAGGTCCAGAGCATTCCATGTTGAGAGAAAAGCTCTAATTGGTGAGAAAAAAGTATGCAAGTATGGAATATGTGAGGCTAACATATCACATATTATCAGACATATTGGCATAAGCTTTGTTTCCTCCTGATTATACATTTGGTGATTCTTATGTCAAACCAAAAGATTGAAAAAATGGTAGGTCCATACCATTTACTTTTTGCTAGTCAGGCCAAAAGTTTGAAGTACTACTAAGGGCTCTTTCACACAGGCGGACCGCTTTTTCATCAATACACGGATGGATGAAAAAGGGACATACATTGGTCCCTACGAGATTGCGGGTGTCAGCGGATGAATATCCGCTGACACCGGATCTCACCCGATTACACAATCCTCCGATTCTGCAGACGGAGGAAAACTCTATTTTTCCATCCGTCTGCCGACCGGATCGGGTGAAAACGGACAGGCTGTCCGTGTTCATCTGATCCCCCCATAGAGGAGAGTGGAGAAAAGACAGGGCGGTCCCTGTACAGTGTGTCATCTGCCGGCTCAGCGGGGATCAGAGGAGCGATCCCCGCTGAGCAAGCGGAGGTTCACAGGTGTGAAAGAAGCCTTAGTGAGTACATCCCAAGAATAAATCCCACATGGTTGGGTGGACAGACTGTGTGTTCTGTTGTGGCCATTACAATATACGTTTGTATCTAGAAAAAAACTAAAATACTTCACAGTTGTAATCATTCAAAAATATTTTTCATTCATTCTTACATTATTTACACCACCTGCTGGCTAGTGTATAATATTAAGAACTCATATTTATAAAGATATCAAAGATATTTGAAATTAAAACAATTCCCCCTTACTAAACATTTTAAATGTCAATTCTCTGCTGGTTGGACTAAAGGTTTGTGGCATTTTTTTTATTCAAATAATCCAGAAGAAGAGGAGATAATGCTAATAATTACAAAAATAATCCCTGTGAACCAGAAATCTCTCTCATTTGAGTCTGAAACAGTTTCTGTGATGCCTGGTCTGTGGGCTGTTACTCTGTGATGTCCACCTCTGTACCTTCTTTTTGGGTGGTCTAAAGCCTGTGTTTTGGTAACATTCTGGATAGCATATGCTCTCATAATAAGGTACAGAATAGACTAACCCAGGGCTCAAAATGTCAAGTCCTGAGCTACTAGGCAGGCCTTAGGAGTCACTCGACACCAGTTTCCCTGCCCGCCCCTAATTCCACCACTAAACACGTCCTCGGAAATGATCTCATGAAATTATACTGTTAAATGTGTTTTGCAGTATTACGTTTTAAAATAAATATTAACAACAACTTTATTAATATTAACATAAAGCATTCGACTACAGAGTTCCCCTTTACACCACAGTCCACAAAGTTGTCTGTTACATCAGAGTCTACAGCATTCCCCCCAACATTATGGTCTGGACTCTGCAGCGTTTCCCTTTACAGAGTTTCCACTTACATCAGAGACTGCTCTCTGCAGTATTGCCCTTCACATAAGAGTTCCCCTTTATGTCAGGGTCTGCAGAGTTTCCCCTTATGCCGGAATTCTTTCTTTCTTTTGTGTGGGCAGATGTACCAGCTGGTTCTTCCATCGGCACATCTACCGGGCATCAGAGGGGCAGGAGACTGTCCAGAGCGTGACTGAAGATTCACTTTAAAAGAGATTGTACAGTGTATGGCCATCTTACAGAAGATTGTACAATCAGATTGTACAGTGTATGGCAATCTTACAGAAGATTGTACAATCTGATTGTACAGTGTATGGCAATCCGATTGTACAATCTTCTGTAAGATTGCCATACACTGTACAATCTGATTGTACAGTGTATGGCCATCTTACAGGAGATTGTACACATACATTGTACAATGTGATTGTAAAATCTCCAGTAAGATGGCCATACATTGTACAATCTGATTGTATAATCTCCTGTAAGATGGCCATCCACTGTATAATCTGACTGTACAGTGGATGGCCATCTTACTGGAGATTGTACAATCTGATTGTACAGTTTATGGTCATCTGCAATCAGGGCTGCCCTTGTCCCCGGACGATCCCAGCTACCCCTGCGGTAGCCTGTGATTCATAAAAGGCGCCGCCGCCGTGATGTCACCAACTATACGCCATTCTGTCTGCCCCTTGTCTGAGTCTGGGCTGGCCTCAGAACTGAGCTTGCACAGTTCTAAAGCCTGCCGTGGCCATATTTTTTATGGGCAGCAGCCATCTGTAAAAGGACAGGTGGAGAGGGGCGGTCCGAGGCGGAGAGGGGCAGTCCCGGGCGGCAGTTCTAGGCACAATCCTACTGGCCTATCGGAGGTGTAGAGGGGCAGTCCCGGGCGGCGCTGGTGTCCAATCTGTTGCTAGCCTGTGAAGGGACAGCGCAGCAGCTGTATAGTTGAATACTGGCCGCACTGTGTGTGTCTGAGCGGCGTGGGATACTCGCACTGCACATAAATCCCCTCGCCGAATGCGAGGAGGCGAGCACAAATTTTGAGCCCTGGACTAACCAATATTATGCTGTTCCAGTCTCTAAATAAAGTGGGAGTTCCCTATGTTTGATTCCCACCATACGGTGGGAGGGGGATGATATCTACTGTATATCCCACTATCTGGTATCGCTCAATTTGTGTATTTTGTATTTTTTAAAATTACATGTATTTATTGTTATATTCCCTTTGTAGAGCAACAGTTAATATATTGGTTTTGTCCTATTCCCCTGAAGAAGCCAATGTCTTGGTGAACCATGTAGGGAAGATTGGACCCTTCACTATAGCAGGCTTATACCACTCAGGCCATTAGTAAACTTAATGTGCTCCTTCTTCGATTGTTGATTTTTATGTAATTTCTGTTTGTTCGACATGTACTGTAATAAAAAATTGCTATTTTGGCAAGTCACAGATTAGGCGGTTCTTGAGCAGGTTTGTATTCCTTTTGAAGGTCTGCCACCTGAGCACTGGCATTATATGACCGTTGGAAATGTACACAGAGTTTCCTGGCCTGCTTCAGGACATCCTGTAAGCCCAGGTACCTGCCCAATAACCGCTGCACCACCAAGTTAAGGACATGAGCAAAACAGGGCACATGGGTCAGTTGTCCCTGTCGCAGGGCAGAGAGGAGGTTGGTGCCATTGAGCAAACCACCATTCCTGGCTTAAGCTGGCGTGGCATCAACCACCTCGGAGCCTGCCCCTGCAGAGCTGACAGAACCTCTGCCCCAGTGTGGCTCCTGTCCCCCAAGTACACCAGCTCAGGCACCGCATGGCATCTCTTTGCCTGCATACCTGCATAGCCACTTGAACACCTACGGAGCACCGCTGGTTCTGAGGACAAATCAGCACAGGAAGAGGCCACAGAGGAAGAAGAAGAGTAGGGGGTGGAGGAGAGAGGTGTGTCACAATCACCAGTAGTAGCATTTTGGAGGGGTGTTGATGGAACAACCTCCAACACTACTGTACCTTGTCCTGCATCCTTCCCAGCTGCCAGCAGAGTCACCCAATGCGCCGTGAAAAATAGGTAACGTCCCTGTCCATGCCTGCTGGACCATGAGTCAGCAGTAATATGCACCTTACCACTGACCGCCCTGTCCAGTGAGGCATGGACATTGCCTTCCACATGCCGTTAGAGAGCCGGAATCACCTTCCGTGAGAAAAAGTGGCGTTTGGGAACCTGCCACTGAGGTACCGCACATTCCACAAACTCACGTAAGGGGGCAGAATCTACCAACTGAAAAGGCAGCAGTTGAAGTGCTAGAAATTTAGCTAAGCTAGCATTTAACCACTGGGCATGTGGATGGCTGGGAGAGAACTTCTTTTGGCACTGCAGCAGCTGGGGCAGGGAAATTTGCCTGGTACAATCTGATGTTGGTGTACCGATAGCAGATTGCCTGCAAGTACTTGGCTGTGACACACCTAATTCTACATCTTCAGTCCTATCAGTGCAGGCTTCAGAGAGGACTGAAGGTATAGTGGGGTTGGAGATCCCAGCAGATGAGGAGCAAGGAGAGGTCCGCTTTGTTCTTTGGTGTGGGTCTTTGAGGTACGCTTGCCAATGAAGTGCATGGCAGGTCAACATATGTCTGGTCAAGCATGTGGTGCCCACGCGAGATACGCTTGCGACATATGTTGCAAATAGCAGCTGTGCGATCTGATGCACTCGTCTCAAAAAAGGCTGTGATGGACTTTTTACCTATATGCTTCAGTTTAATCCTCCCTGCTTGTTTAAGGCTGTTAATTGTATTTACTCTTCTGCAGCCAGCCCTGTTTCAAATGTTAATTGTTCTAGCCCTGTGTTTACTGGTTACTGTGATTAGATAAGTGGCTCATGTTAATTATGCTGATTGCTTCCTTGTGATAATTATCTCTCTATATGCGGTGCCGAACCGGCTAGATACTGAGTAGTTCAAAGAAATATCTTTATTTCAAAGGAGCTGTATTGAAGACCCCCCACTGTGTGAGGGGGGGCGGAGATTTGTCATTGTAACAGTTGTAACCACATATAAGCTCTGGTTTTCTTACGATTAAAAACTCTGTGTTGTTCAAGCAGTAAGCTGGTCTCATGTGTGGCTTTCTGGGCGATTCCAGGGATATCCCTCCTCGTGGAATATTGGGGTGATTTTCGTTATGGGAAGAAGGGAACGTTGACGGGGATATCATACCGATACCGTCACAAATTGGTTGGCAGCAGCGGGATCTTCCCTTCTACTCTCCTTTACACCCGGATTCCAAGCAGACACTGGGAACAGTGAATGGAAGGCTGCTACACCCTGCTTAAAAGAAATACACTGAAAGAACTACTGGAAGTTCATGGAAGGATTGCTAGCAACAAAACCAAGCGGGTCATCATAGCAGAATTAATGGAGCTAGACCAGGAGAACGGGATTGCAGCAACGCCAGCAGTACAAGAGATGGAGACACCAGTGATTCAGGAGGAGTCACCAACCAACAAGCTAATGAGAGAGAAGCTAGCGTGGTTCGGCCCGAACCCAACGCCGGATGTGGTGCTGAAAGTGATGGACATGTTAGTAAACGCAGAGCTACAGAAGGCTAAAGAAATAAGAGACGCAGAGCTACAGAAGGATAAACAAATAAGAGACGCAGAGCTACAGAAGGCTAAAGAAATAAGAGACGCAGAGCTACAGAAGGATAAACAAATAAGGGACGCAGAACTACAGAAGGATAAACAAATAAGGGACGCAGAGCTACAGTTAAAACTGGCAGCAGTCCAACAAGCAGCCGCACCTTCTACGAACAGTGAGTACAGCACAGCAGACGCAAGGAAGATTCCGTTTAGCGCTTTTAAAGCTTTTGATGAAAAGGACTGTGAGATTGATAACTACCTGGCGGATTTTGAGCGACAATGTAACCTGCACCGAATAGCTAGAGGAGAGTGGGTTTCAATATTGTCAGGCAAACTGTCAGGCAAAGCTTCTGATGCTTTCCGGACCGTGCCAGATCAGGATATCCATAGCTACGCCAGGGTTAAAGAAGCGCTCCTGGCTCGTTATGCAGTAACCCCAGAGTCCCACCGACAGAAGTTCAGGGACTCACGCAAAACCACGAAAGACTCTTACGCAGAATGGGCATGCCAGCTGTCCCTGTCGGCCTCTAACTGGGTTAACAGCAGCCAGGCCACCACCGCAGAGGACATTTTGCAACTAATGCTCCTGAAGCAATTTTACAATCACATCCAGACGGATGTCAAAGATTGGGTGAGAGATCGCAGGCCCATGACTCTACCAGAGGCCGCGAAGTTGGCGGATGAATATGCGGATACTCGCAAGACAAACCAGGTCACACCACGGGTACAACCTCCACAACCAACGGCGCCCTCACACCCACCAGCCGCTAGATACCAACCGCCTAACAGACCGATGACATCTAGCCCTCGCTACCCACGCCAGGAGGACAACGAACAACGCTGCTTCCGGTGCAAACAGTTGGGTCACTTCAAGCAGAATTGCCCCATGAATGACAACACCAGGTCAAATTGGTCTCAACCTGGGTACCGCCCACCAGCAGCAGCCCATTGTGTAGACTCGGCTTGGGATCCCCAGGAGCTGGGTCAGGAAGAACCATTGGGCACCCCTTACGAAGCCCTCATGGTACAATCTGTTATTACGGACAACAGGGAACACCATTGTCAGCTGGTCATGGGCGACAGCCATGAGCCGGAGGGGCCTTGGAGGGAGCTGGGCAGAAAGAGGCACCGCCAGCTACCCTCCAAGAAGAAGAGGTCCTGGAAGTCATATAACCAGCGGACCTGGGAGGAGAAGAAGCGACTGGAGGAGATGGAATCACAGCGGGCGCCCCAGATGCGGGCCGAGATGTTCGCCAAGGGCCCACCGGTGGCCCCTTACACCACCACCCAGTTCCTGATGATGAAGGACCACGTGGAGAGCCTGCAGGACATGAGCAAGCAGGATCTGATCCGTGAGTACATAGAGCTGGAGGAGTGCATAAGCCGCATGGAGGAGGAGAACAACCACCTGAGGTCACAGCGGGCTGACCCCCCCAGGCTCCATGAACTGGAGATGGAGCTGGAGAAGCTCAAAGAGGAGAACCGGCGGCTGCGGAGGGAGCAGGGGGTGGCTGACCTTATGGAGCTCTGAGTCCCCTCTCCCCCCCCCCCGGACTCTGAGCACCAGTGCTACAGCATTTCAACAAATATAACTTTTTCTTTTTTTTTTATGAATCTCCTGTGACTGTCACTTCAGAGCCATAACCTGCCCCTCCCATAGCGGGACACCTAGATGGCGGCGCACAGACCCATTCGCCGTCTTCACACTGACTTCTGGTGACTTTGCAGATCGCACAAAGACTTGGGGACTGACCGGCGTGTGATCTGACGACCCGGTGACATACCTGAGTCTGAAGCAGTTGCCAAGGGAGGTCAGTCATGCCAAACGGAGTTAACCTCGGACTAAAAGCTCTGAACCCGTCAACCCTACTGGACCAGGAAAGGTCCAACCGGCTTTTCCGGAGCAGGGAGAAGAAGGGGGGCCATTGTGATGGACTTTTTACCTATATGCTTCAGTTTAATCCTCCCTGCTTGTTTAAGGCTGTTAATTGTATTTACTCTTCTGCAGCCAGCCCTGTTTCAAATGTTAATTGTTCTAGCCCTGTGTTTACTGGTTACTGTGATTAGATAAGTGGCTCATGTTAATTATGCTGATTGCTTCCTTGTGATAATTATCTCTCTATATGCGGTGCCGAACCGGCTAGATACTGAGTAGTTCAAAGAAATATCTTTATTTCAAAGGAGCTGTATTGAAGACCCCCCACTGTGTGAGGGGGGGCGGAGATTTGTCATTGTAACAGTTGTAACCACATATAAGCTCTGGTTTTCTTACGATTAAAAACTCTGTGTTGTTCAAGCAGTAAGCTGGTCTCATGTGTGGCTTTCTGGGCGATTCCAGGGATATCCCTCCTCGTGGAATATTGGGGTGATTTTCGTTATGGGAAGAAGGGAACGTTGACGGGGATATCATACCGATACCGTCACAAATGCCTACACCAAAGAACTTTTGAAATAATGTGGAGAGACAGCAGCGCCCTGCACATGCGGAGCTCTACGTTGTGATGCAGTCGGTGTGCTGCCCTTAAGCTGGCCCCTGGAGGGCATCTTGCCTCATTGGAGATATGCCTCCTCCTCCTCCTACTCTCTCCTATCAGGCACCCACGTGGAGTCAGTGACCTCATCATCCCCTTCCTCCTCATTACTGTAGAAAACCTGGCAGTATGCTGCAGCTGGGGGAACTTGACTGCCAGATTGCTGTCCTTCTTGGGCACCCCCTCTCTCTGGGCTCATGTTACTGCCTTCCTCTAGCTGTGTACCATCATCGGAGCTTTTAAAATGCTGCGCATCCTCCTGCAGCATGTACCCAACGCTGTGGTCAAACAGTTCGGGGGACTCCTCAGGAGGACATGGTGGGGCTAGGGAAGGAGTGACTGATGTCATTAAGGAGAAGGAAGAGGCCGCGTTGGCAGCTGCTTTGCCAGACAAAGTACCCTGAGCCTGGGTGAGAGAGGATAAGGAGGATGAGGACGGCTTGGTCATCCACTCTACCAAATGTTTGGCATGTTGCGGCTCAAAGCGGCCAGCTGCCAAAAAAAAAGAATGAGCGTGTCCCACGGCTACATGTTGATGAGGATGCACCGTGTCCACGACCAGCAACACTGTTGCCTCTAGACGCAGAGCCTGCTTGCCCTCTTTTATCGGATTGTGACTCTCTGCCTCTCCTTGTTGTCCTTCCAGAGATACTAATGGCCTACAGGGAGATGTAGCTGCACAAATGCTGACAATACTTGCTGATCAGTCACTGCCTGTATATACAAGATAATCTTTGCATTTCAAGAATTGCATAGTTCATTCTTCTTTTGGGTTACAATCACACACAACAAATACATTCAGTATTTCAAACTGAAATACAGTCAAAGAAAATATATGGTCTAGAACAATATTTGTATTCTGTACATATTCATAAAAGACTTAAAATTAGGGATGTCCCCATACTAGTATCAGTATCGATACAGAGCATTGTACTTGTACTCGGAGAAATGCTCCAATGCTTCACCGGATACCTGGGCAGTCAGGGTGATCGGTGCGGCAGGGGAGTTACAAGCACTGATCTGCCCCCTTTTCAACTGTTTTGGTTAAAGTTATACAGCGGTGATCGGTGCTTGTAACTCCCCCCCAAAGCCGCACCGATCACCGCTGACTGTCCCCCTCCATGCAGGGCTGTCTTAATGAGAGGGCACACCTGGGCACTGCCCAGGGGCCCCAGCTGCATGGGGGCCCCTGCACTTTCCCCAAAGCAGCTGGTCCTTGAGCCCTTGCTGCCCCAAAATTGGGGGCCCCATGATGGTACTGAGAGTGATGGATACACAGGGGAGGCAGGCTGGCAGCAGTGCGCCATGCTGTGCAGAATGATACCTATTTTACAGCCAGCAGGGAGGGCAGGGCCAGAGTGCCAGTGATGCTCTGACCCCACCTCATGCAGCTTAAATGCTCGGAACCCAAAGCCTGTGGGTAGGAGCTGGAGTGGGAGTTGTTGAGTCGGCAGCAATGAGAGCCCACCTGCATAAGTAGCTTTGTGGATGCGGTTTCTTTGCTGTACAGAATGATTGTTCATGTAGTTAATGCGGAGCTCCACCCAAAAGTTGAAGCTCCGCTTGTCTGCCTCCTACCTACTTGATGTCTGTTTACCTGCACTGTCACCATTGTAGGGGCCCCAGAGCATTACTTTGTCCAGGGGCCCATGATGCTATTAAGATGGCCCTGCCTCCGTGCTGTCATCCCCCCTCCGTGCTGTCAGGATGGAGAGCGGAGGTAGGAGCCGCTCAACCCGGCTCCTACCTTTTCAGAATGAACAGAGTCAGTGATCACTGCCTCTGTCCAGTCACATAACTGAGCATAGTAACCTGTGTTTACATCTTAAAGGGGAGATGTCAGGGGTCGGTTAAGACCCCTGATATCTCACCAAAGACCCCCAACAGGGCTGATTAAAAAAAAAAAAAATTGCAATAAATAAATGTTTTTTTTTTTTTTTATAATAAAAAAAATAAAAAAATAAAACACACTGACAATCCCCCCAGACCCCCAAAAAAAAGAAAAAAAGAAGAAGAAATTACACATACTGCCACTGTCACATGACATAAAAAAAGTATCGGTAATCGGTATCGGCGATTTCTTGAAAAAAAGTATTGGTACTTGTACTCGGTCTCAAAAAAGTGATATAGGGACAACCCTACTTAAAATGTATATCCACTTTGATCTAACATATCACTTCTATTCAGATTTTTTTACTTACCCAGCTCAGTCCAGGTCCTAACTTTCTGTTTTTTCTAGGCAATGTCCATAAAATCCTACAACAGCTTTTGTTAGTTGATGTACCTTGCAATATCCTACAAACTTTGGATTCCCATTTTACATTTTTGTTCTACAATGGAGCCTTGGATTACGAGCATAATCTGTTCCAGGAGAATGGACTTGCATATCAAAGCGAGTTTTCCCATTAAAGTCAATAGAAACAAAATAAATTTGTTCCACATTGTGAATTTCTGAGATTTTCCGAGCATTTCTAAATGGCTCCGAATGGCGCAAAAAGGCTCTGCTCGACTCTGGTGCCCCCCAGTTTAGGCCAAACGTGGTATTGGACACCACTTTGGCTTGAATCCTGCTCGTTTTGTGAGACAACACTCGCAAACCGAGTCAGGATTTTTAAAAATACAGTGCTTGTATTGCGAAACACTCATTACCGCGTTACTCGCAATCCGAGGTTCCACTGTAAATGCTTTTTACATATAGATTTTGATTCCAATGAGTGCATTGTACTCCCAAAAGTTTCTTGCTCAATATTTACTTTCTTTATTTGTAGCAAAACATCTTCTGACATGCATGTTTATGTCAGAAGATGTTTTCTACTAATAAAGAAATCAACTATTGAGCAAGAAACTTTTGGAAGTGCAGTGACTCACTGAAATTATATAGCAGTGGCAGATGGGAGGCTGCCTAATCCCAGCACCCAATACACAGGATGTGCAGTCCACTGTTTCAATTTTTATTTCTATTTTATTTGCATTTCCCTTTTACTGACGGCTCCATGTCAGCACAGCTGGGTACAGGCTCTGCCCACTCCACGCCCACAGGACTTAACTTGTATACATTTTTCACTCACCTCAGCGTTCTTCTCTTTTCCTCCTACGCGCAAGACGTAGGTGTGCTCCTCTACCTGGCTGGTCAAAAGGGCTGGTCGCCCATACCTATGTATCAAGCTGGACACAGTCCCTGGTGTCTCGTCTAAATTACCATAATCCAGGGAGCCCTGCTGCTGGTCCTCGGGGTGGCTTTATCATGGCTAACAGCCATGTCTGGGGTCCGCAGGGTCCAAACAAGATGGACAGCGGTCATGGCAGAGTGCTCCCCTATGCACGCGCACCCGCGCTGTGCCAGTGTCAACGGTCGGATGTTGGAGGTTGGGTGAGCTCAAATGCTTTGCATCCAAATGTATGCTGCATTACAGGGCTGTAGATGGAAGCTTCTGACTCCCTCTAGCTGTGGTTAACCCCTCAGGGTTTGTTACTAAGCAATCTATTTACTGCATTTAACCTTTTTCCCCTTGTCCCTTGTTGCACTGGATTGTGGGATTGAGGCTGTGCAATTCAGACTTTTCCTCTGCTGATCAGTTACCATACCCCGTATTTTTGAATAAGTTCAGGTGTTTTTAACTAGCCTTGCAGGATAAATGTCATTTTTGCATGTGTGCGCTATAATCTGTTTTGTTTTGATCAGTTTCGATTCTGGTCACGATTTTCAGAGACATCTGTGCAACTCTCTGTGCGGATGTCAATATGGGTCGTGACCTGAAATCGCAAAGGGTAGTACGATACTGCCTTTGTGAAGTTGGTGCGGTGCCGCAGATGCAGCGTTGCACCAATTAGGGTGGTGCTATTGCCGCCTATTTGACATGTGATTTGGCGTGTCGGGTCGCACGTCAAAAGCGCACCAGTGTGTTCCGGAGCTATGGGTTGGTTTGCTGAATGGTGTGCAAACCCGGTGGAGAGGTTACCTATTAGGCCCTGTACACACGACTGGTTCATCCGATGAAAACGGTCCGACGGACCGTTTTCATCGGTCCACCGCTGAAGTGGCCTGATGGTCTGATGTGTGTACACACCATCAGTTCAAAATCCGATCGGGTCAGAACGCGGTGATGTATAACACACGACGTGCTGAAAAAAACAAAGTTCAATGCTTCCAAGCATGCATCGACTTGATTCTGAGCATGCGCGGGTTTTGAACCGATGCTTTTGTGTACTAACCATTGGTTTGGACCTATCGGTCAGCGGGCCATCGGGTCGATTTTAAAGCAAGTTCTCAAATTTTTGTCCGACGGACAAAAGACCGATGGGCCATACACACGGTCGGTTTGGACCAATGAAACTGAACTTAGGTCAGTTTTCATCGGTTTGGTCCGACCGTGTGTACGCTGCCTGAGTGTTTACCAATCTCAGAGTGAATACGCTTCAGGCTCTTCAAGAAGAAGACGGGGATGAACATGACGGTGTGAATCTGGCTTTGATTTAACAGCCAGAGATGAGGATGATGATACCTGACAGGTTGACTAATTTTTTAACAAGTAGCCAATATACTCAAAGAGTTATTCCCAGCTGTGCTGACAGCTTACCCTCGGAAAGGTTTAAAATTCTATGGCAAGGAGCCATCTCATAGCTTTCCCAAGCAGACATCCCTCTTCAGGCTCCATAAGAGGAATACATGGATGGGCATGACAATATGTATCCCACGGGCTCAAGCAGCCAGGGATAAAGGTGGCACCTAAAAGGTAGTCACATTCAAGAAACACATTGCCTATACACTCTAAAGGAGTGTTTTCTGCTCACCCTCCGAAAAGGGTTATCTGCTCTGACAATGAGAAGCGGCCTATCCATACCAGGTGAAGCTGCCCATTTTCCGAATTTCTGGATGGGCATGGCAGAATGTATCCCACTGGCTCAAGTAGCCAGGGATAAGGGTGATACCTAAAAGGTTGTCACATCCAAGAAACACATTGCCTATACACTCAAAAGGAGGGTTTTCTGCTCACCCTGCAAAAAGGGTTATACCAGGTGAAGCAGCCCATTTTCCAAACTTTGGATGGACATGACGGTATACATTCTGCTTTATTCAAGCATCCAAGGATAGGGATGACGGCACCTAACAGGTGTCGCATTCATTAAACATGTGGTCAATACACTCTAAAATAGTGTTTTCCACTCACCCTGTGAAGCTTTCAAGCCTTCCCAAGCGAACAATCCACTTCAGATCCTTCCAGAGAGAAACAAACAAATGTGACTGCAGGGATGTTGCCTAGGTCAAGCAACCTAAAATAAAGATGACAAAGACACCTAACCAGTTGTCACAATTAAGCAGATGGTCAAGACGCTCTAAAGGAAGGACTAGATTCGTCTTGTGCGGGGACCGTCTGTTTGGCAATGTCCAGCCTTCTTTCAGGGCATTCTCAGGCCAATCAATTCTCTCCTAAACAGAAAGATGAGGACGACCTGTGTCCAGATTGGTAAGGTTGGTGAAATGCCTTCATATAGAAGTGAAGCTTTGGAAGCATTTTAAGTACGTCTAGAAGACAGCTGGATGTGGAATGGATCAAGTGCTTATTCGTCAAGATTGGAGTGTATCATCACAGCAGGATGTCAAAGTTATGCCTTTTGAACATAAAGGGGTTTAGGGGTTGGGATCACCCCTTTGGTCAGTATGTGTCCTTGGTGGGATTGGCCATATACATGACCTTACCATCAGAAGATGTGACCTTCAAAGACAAACACTATCACAGGATTTTTTCTTAAATCGCAGATCAAGCCTAAATTTAATAGTGACCAATTTGGGCTTCCTGCCTCAAGATGAAGGTCTACTGAATTAAAGAAAACTGAAAATTCAAGAGTCAGTTTCCACGTTCACTCTCACACCAGAGAGCCTAGCTTCTGCGTTTTCTGGCTGGGGGTCCAGGAAAGACAGGGAAACCAATGCATAAACCAAGAAGTCAGTGAAACTTCCTTGTCAAGATGCTTTTGGTTATTTTGGGATTGTGCCACCCATACATGCCCTAGGGGCACTATGTGGTTCCTCTGTGGACATGGGTACGGCTGTGGTGATTGACACGTGGTCTCCCAAGGCAAGCATTTTGGGCCATATATGGAGATCTTTTGTCCTTCACGTCTCAGATTGAGCCATAAAAATCACCTCGCTCCAGCAGCTCAGACAATCTGGTGGTGCAGTCAGACACCAGCCAGTGTAGGGGAGCCCTACTTCAAGAACGATGAGCTCAGGGCCAATGACCTTGTGTCAAGAATTCAAGACTCCGTCCTGGAGTTGAGGGCAGCCTTTTCAGGCTCTTAGCCTTCAGTCATCTCATCCAGGGTAAGCCTGTCCTGGGAAAGTTAAACAGCACAACGACTGTGGCCTACATCTGGATACAAGGCTCAGTCTCTCACTTCTGAAGTTTCCTCTAATTCTAGAATTTACCCAAGTCAATCCTCCCAACGATCTGCGACCTATGTGCCTGGCCGGAAGAACCTTCAGGCAAACTACGACAAGTCTGGACGACAATGGATGATCCAGGCTACTGCGAGTCTTCCGAGAACTAAAAAAGCTTTGTGTTTCTTCTGTCAGAGGTAGACCGCTTACATTCCCAGTCGGCACTAAGTTGCTGAAGTTCCATCCCTGGGCCCAGGATCCACAAGCACTCGGAGTGGAGGTGTTGACGCAAAATAGATCGCCAAGACGGCTTATGAGTTTTTCTGCTGCTCCCTCTGATTCTCAGCTTCCAGATAAGGCTGAGGCGAGGGAAGGTGTTAGTTCTGGTACCCACTACTCATCCTTATGAGTGTGAAGGAGTGACTCCCTCTGCCTGGTAGATTAAATCTTCCCCAGTCCCATTCATCTGGCATCCGACAGGCTAAGGCTGATGGCTGGGGTCTGGAGAGGCAGGGGCTAATGGATGTTGAATGCTCTGTGAAGATTGGAATAATCTTATGAGACAAAGGACAAAGCTAAGCATACCTATAGTGGAACATGGCATATATGCCCAGTATATTCGCTGATCAAGATTTTACTCTGGACTCCTCAGAAGCCTGCTCCGAATGCCTACAGGCGAGGGTTGACTTGGTTCTATGCGCAAGCATGCTATATGCATGCATTTTGGCTATCTCTGTCTTCACCGGCATACAGCGTGCTTCCAAGGCTTAATTATACAGTTTTTCAAGATGCAACTTGAAACCTCAAATTGTTTCCGGAATGAGATATCCCAATGCTGATGGATGTTATTTCATCAGATGCCTTCAATCACCCTGTGGTACCTCTCTCTGATTTACTGGTGGTAATTACATCAGTATTGGTGTCCTTGGGTTTAGAGAACCCATACTTGCGTACTTCCCAGACAGGATGGTGCTCATGCCAGTGCTCGAACTTTGTGCCCGAACTGACATTCAGAGGTCATATCACACAAGAGGTTTTCTTCTCACGTTCCCTTTGGGGAGTACTCAAGAAGTTAACCCATCGGATGTGGGCTAAGCTCTAAAAAATGTAATCAAGGCGAATCCTGCCATCAGGAAGTCTGTGCATCTGTTTGTCATTTTCAGGTGGAACACATAATGATTTTACGGCTTCCAGCAAGATTATTGTCTCTTGGTTGTTAACCTCATCTCCTTGGCCTGCAGGCTGTAGGGCTGGCTGTGCCAGGAGAATCACGGCACTCTCACTAGAAGGGTCCAGACCTTGAGAGTGACAGCCGGCCTGGGTGTCTCAAAATAACTGCAATGCGGCTATGTGGGCACCAAAATATTTATAGTCTTGGCTTAATGACAATTGAACTTGACAGAGGCATCATGGCTTCTGTTACTGTTTTAGTCAGAATTGAGGAGTGTGTAGCATTATCACTCCCCTGTTTTGCTAGTTAATCCCCAGCTGTGCTGACATGGAGCCGTCAGGAAAGGAAAGGAAAATTACGGTAAGTATTTGAATTAAATTTTCCGCTTTATTTCTCAGTATTGTGAATTATACTAGTTATTATAAATACTATTGATTATTACAAATCAGACCATATGGCACATTAATCTTATGCACAATGATCAACTAGACAAGCCTTTCTTAACCTTTTTACATGAACCCCTAAAATTATTTTTAGGTCTTACTGAAATCAATTTATCTTGTGGCAATAGAAAAAATGCCTTATACATTGCTAGTCAGTGGGAGGAATAAAACCCTTAGGCCCCGTACACATGACCGAGTTTCTCGGCAGAATTCATCCAGAAACTCGATGGGAGCCGTATTCTGCCGAGGAAACCGGTCGTGTGTACTATTATGGGTAAATAGAGATGCTCAAGGGTGCCGCAAACACTGTAAGGGTCAAACACTACCCACGATGCATCCTATGCCGGAGGGACCCCAGAAGTTGAGTATCGGGGCTACTCTGTGCAAAACGAACTGCACAGTTGAGGTAAGTATGATATGTTTGTTATTTTATATAGTTTCTAAGGCCCCGTACACACGACTGAGTTTCTCGGCAGAATTCAGCCAGAAATTCGATCGGAGCCGTATTCTGCCGAGAAACCCGGTGGTGTGTACACTTTTGGCCGAGAAAGCCGACGAGGATCTCGTCGAGCCAAATAGAGAACATGTTCTCTATTTCCTCGTTAGTCAATGAGGAAACTTGGCTAACTCGATGGGAGCCGTATTTTGCCGAGGAAACCGGTCGTGTGTACTATTATGGGTAAATAGAGATGCTCAAGGGTGCCGCAAACACTGTAAGGGTCAAACACTACCCACGATGCATCCTATGCCGGAGGGACCCCAGAAGTTGAGTATCGGGGCTACTCTGTGCAAAACGAACTGCACAGTTGAGGTAAGTATGATATGTTTGTTATTTTATATAGTTTCTAAGGCCCCGTACACACGACCGAGTTTCTCGGCAGAATTCAGCCAGAAACTCGATCGGAGCCGTATTCTGCCGAGAAACCCGGTGGTGTGTACACTTTTGGCCGAGGAAGCCGACGAGGATCTCGTCGAGCCAAATAGAGAACATGTTCTCTATTTCCTCGTTAGTCAATGAGGAAACTTGGCTCGCCAAGATCCTCGGCGGCTTCACAAGGAACTCGACGAGCAAAACAATGTGTTTTGCCCGTCGAGTTCCTCGGACGTGTGTACGGGGCCTTAGTCCTCTATTGAAAAATGTTTTCATGCATGTGTAGCCCTGATGATGCCTCCTTGTAATCTCCAAAACACATTGGCTAATCTTGTTGATTACAAATTTCATTTGTATTCTGGGCATCTACTAATGGCACTTTCATTCTCCAACCCCTCGTCTTGATTTCAAAAGGACCACCTAAAGGTGTCATTAGGACAAGATAGCTGCCTAACAATCTCCACAAAACAATTATCACATTTTAGAATACACATATTTGTCCAGCGATCCTCACCTTAACCAGTATACTGGTTTTTTTTTTACGTTATAGTTAAAGTGTAAGGGGCTTGTAACATACTTCCCTCTACTATAGAGGCTGGTAGTTTGCACATAAACCCTCCTATGTTAGCACATGACATGAGCAACAGAGTTAAAGCGGTGGTTCACCCTCAGTAACAACATTATAGCATTAAATTCAGCATAGTAGCGCGAGCTACAGTATGCCTTTATTTATTTTTTTTGCCCTGTACTCACTGTTTAATCCTATAGTGAAGATTCCGCCTCCCCGTGGGGAATGGGCGTTCCTATCCAGAGGGAAAATGATTGACGGCCGGCTATGGCACGTCACGCTCCCCGAAGATAGCCGGAGTAGGTCTCGGCTCTTCACGGCGCTTTACGGCGCCTGCGCACAGACTATGCGCAGGCACCGTGAAGAGTCAAGTCCTATTTTGGCTATTTCCGGAGAAGCGTGACGCGCCAGAGCCGGCCGTCAATCATCTTCCCTCTGGATAGGAACGCCCATTCCCCGCGGGGAGTCGGAATCTTTACTATAGGATTAAACAGTGAGTACGGGGCAAAACAAAAAAATAAAGGCATACTGTAGCTCGCGCTACTATGCTTAATTTACTGCTAGAAAAAAAAAAATATTTTATAGGGTGAACCCCCTCTTTAAGGACCAGTGTTTCTGATGGGGTATGACTTTTGTGAGGAGTCTGGGGACCTCCTCAATTTCAAAGGTCATGCCAAAAACTTTTCAATATTTGATTAATTAATGGCAATGACACTTATCACTGAATAATTTTTATCGCTTGATCAACCTGGCTCATACAGTGTTATGCCGCGTACAGACGGTCATTTTTTGTGATGAAATAAAATGACATTTTTAAAAATGTCAATTAAAATGATCGTGTGTGGGCAAAATGTCATTTTATGTCTTCTGAAAAATGACAAAAAAAAAATTCGAACATGCTCGAATTTTTTGTGTCGTTTTTCAAAATGTCATTTTTTGTGTCAATGAAAATGATAGTGTGTGGGCAAAACGACGTTTTTAAACCCGCACATGCCCAGAAGCAAGTTTTGAGACGGGAGGTAAAACTACCATTCATAATGGAGTAAGCACATTCATCACGCTGTAACAGACAAAAAAGCACGAATCATCTTTTACTAACAAGTAACCAGCTAAAAGCAGCCTCAAGGCGAATAGAACTTCCCCTTTAGAGTGCCGTCACTTTGTTCATCATTTTTCAAAATGATGGTGTGTATGCTACATGGTTTTTGAAAATGAAGTTTCAAAAATGTCGTTTTTTTTCATCACTTCAAACGTCATTTTTTTTTCATCACAAAAAATGACCGTCTGTATGCGGCATTACTCATGGTCACACTCTTCTGTCAATTTTTGAATCTGTTTATATTGCTTTAGTCTGGGCACCAACTTTTTCAATTTCAATTTAAGGAAAACAGGTAATGGTGTTAATTTGTATTTATTTCTTTTTACAGATCAACATTTCAAAATATCCTGTTATTCAGTATTCATCATGACCTATACAAAATAAAATAAAAAAAATTGTGCCTAAGCCAGAATAATCTTTATTTTTAAAGAAATTCTGAATTAAAGCCCAACTCCAGGCACAGAGATTTTGCTTATTTTTGATGTGTAGCACTGATGTAATTTCTCCAACTTCTATTCCCTTAGCCATTCACACAATGCAACTCGCAGCTCTGTGTTTTGTGAATGACCAAGGGGAGAGGGTGCAGAGAAAGGACACTATTGCTTTGGTTCATGAGGCCTACAGTGCTCATATTTAGATAAAGGTAGTATCCAAGTGGAAGCTGTACTTGACTTTACTGTATTGGCTTTAAAGTATTGTGCAGCAATCAGACAATGTATTACAATTAAGGAGAGGTAGAATTTGTTTACACATTAAAACTTAGCAAAATCTGAATAGAATTGGGCTTTGAACAGAATTAATCTTTGAATGTATTTATTTCAGTTTTGAATGAGCCCATTTTTTTTTTACTTGCAGCAATACCTGCTGAAGTACTATGGTTGCCCTAAAGATGGTTGCATTATGGTACTGAAAGACACACTGAAGAAAATGCAGAAATTTTTCCATATTTCTGAGACAGGAGAGATCGATCAAAAGACTATTGATACCATGAAAAAGCCAAGGTGTGGTAACCCTGATGTGTCCAATTACCAGTTCTTCCCAAGGAAACCAAAATGGGAAAAGAACCATATCACATACAGGTGAAAATCTGATCTAATGGTCCTTATTTATTAAAGTTTATGTGTGTGGATCAGCACATTGATCATGTATGGGCAGGCAAATTGCATCCTATTTATTCTGGGCTTGCAATGTTGTGCTGTACATACTCTACACTAAATGTACTAATAAATATGGTTTGTTTTACTGTGTATGTTCTATCTTTTGACTGTACATTGGCACATGACAAGTGTTGGCATTCCTAAAATTAAAATGTTTTTGTTTTTTTCTAATATTTTGGGTTAGTTTAAGCATTGTTAGTCCCGGGAAAACACGAGCAAACATGTACGATGAAACCGGTCCGTCGGACCGTTTTCACCGTACATGCCTGCCAGAGGGCTTCTGTACGATGGCTGTACTAATTAACGTACAGAAGTCCACGCGTAAACAATACGCGGGGCGTGTCCGCGTCGTCGCCGCGGCGATGACACGGCGACGTGGGTGGGCCTGCCATTTAAAGGCTTCCACGCATGCGTCAAAGTCATTTGACGCATGCGAGGGACGGCGGGCGCTCGGACATGTACGGTAGGTCTGTACTGACGACCGTACATGTCCGAGCGGGCAGGATTCCAGTGGACGGTTTTAAAACACGTCCAGGAATATTTGTCTGCTGGGAAAAGGCCCGGCGGGAAAATGTTTGCTGAAATTCGGCCCGCTCGCGCCTACACACGACCGAACATGTATGCTGAAACTGGTCCGCGGACCAGTTTCAGCATACATGTTTGGTTGTGTGTACCGGGTCTAAGAGATATTATATGTGCATCTTTTATGAGAAAAAAAAACACATGATATCATTAACCACTTCAGCCCCGGAAGATTTGGCTGCTCAATGACTGGGCCATTTTTTTTGCAATACGGCACTGCGTCGCTTTAACTGACAACTACGCGGCCGCAGTCGTGCAATGTTGTACCCAAACAAAATTGACGTCCTTTTTTTCCCACTAATAAAGCTTTCTTTTGGTAGTATTTGAGGCCATAAACAAAAGAATAGCGCCAATTTTGAAAAAACAAAGAATCTTTTACTTTTTGCTATAGTAAGTATCCCAATTTGTAAAAAAACAAAAACAAATTATTTCCTCAGTTTAGGCAGATATGTTTTCTTCTACATAGTTTTGGTAAGAAAAACGCAATAAGCGTATATTCTCTGGTTTGCGTAAAAGTTAAAGCGTCTACAAACTATGGGAAAGATTTATTGCATTTATATGGCGTTTTTAATTATTTTTACTAGTAATGGCGGTGATCTGCGATTTTTAGTGGTATTGCGACGTAGGGCAACGCGCACCGGGTTCCCTGCTGTGCAGCGGGCGCGCGGATGCCCTCTGGTGGCTCTCCTGGGCAAAGCCATATATTTACGGGATTTCGCCCAGGAGAGCCATTCTGCCGCAGTAAATCTGTGTAAACCGGTTAAAGGTGAATTAAAAAAAAAAATTATTACACATGACTACTTTAGCTATGGCATGTACACAATTGCATACATCCAAGTCTCTTAATGGGTTTCCAACATAACATTGTAGGATATTTTTTTTTTACATGCACTGGTCACATTTGTAGACACACATTCCTCTGTGCAATTTTTTTAAAACAGAAATCATGAAAGAAGCACAATTTGAATGTGCAATGTGTGCAGCAAGCTAGCTACACATCAGTGTAAGATTTGCTAGATATTTTCAGGGAATGCCTTTGTGCGCTCATGGAAGCCCACAGTCCAAGTGTCTTGTAATTTCCTATAATAAATAATGTTTATTAGTATGAAGAATTTGGATAGTAAAACTGCTAAGATATGTACAGTTTATATTTTGCACTAAACAGTTCATAGTTCTCTTTAGGATTCTAGGGTACACTACTGATCTGGATTCTGAAACTGTGGATGATGCATTTGCTCGGGCATTTCAAGTTTGGAGTGATGTAACACCTCTGAAGTTCAATCGACTAAAGGATGGAGATGCCGATATCATGATTAACTTTGGCCGCTGGGGTAATTCTTTATCCTTAAAAAATAATTAGAAAACCATGTGAAATTAGCTTTGCCTGAGATTCAAGTGAATCTGGGTCTTGATCCTGTTCAAATCAAATTCAATAACTACAAGTGGTATATAGGAATGGGCCCGATTTTAGGCAATCATTGCTCTGGGGCTAAGTCCACACCCCACACTATATAAGGCTGCTTACACGGCTGCTTTGGGTCTGGTATGGATAGTAAGGGAACTCCACACCAACTTTTTTTTTAAAGCGTGCCCCCCCCCCCACAAAATGTATACCAGGCCCTTTGGGACTGGTATGGATTTTAAGAGGAACTCCTCTCCAAAATTAAAAAAACTTGGCGTGGGGTCCCCCCCGAAAATCGATACCCTTATCCGAGCATGCAGCCTGGAGGACAGATTAGGGTGGAGACAAGCGAGAGTCCCCCTCCTGAACCATACCAAGCCACATTCCCTCAACATGGGGGGTGGTTTGGGTGATGTCAGAGGGGGGCGTGGTCATATGGTTACATCAGAGGGTGGCCCTGCCCTTGCCTATATAATAGCTGTCACAGCGGGACCTCCTATGAATATATTTTTTTTCAATTTTTCGGGTCCATCGGGCAGCGTGATTGAAGATGGATGGATAGTGTGGAAAAAAGAAAAGAAAAATTAGGGCGCACCGACCTAGTGTATTATCGTTTAAAAGGGATTTTATTGAATATAATAAAACAATGGTCATACTCACAAAAGGAGTTGTAAACAGCGCTTAACACATGATAAAACTGGCACACAGCATCGCCAAACGAACACAATGACAGCATGGATCAGATGGTATCAGACCGGCAATATAGCTGACGCGTTTCAGAGGCGAACCTTTTTCATCATAGCCTTGGTGGTCCGTAGTTGCTCCCTCATACAGGAGCTCTCAAATATTTATACAAGTGAGCATGTGCGGAGAAGCCTGACCACAGGCCAAACAGGCCAGCCCCAATCTGCTAATCCCGCCCATCTCCCCCCTGGCCAATCCTGTCCTATGGGGTGTGGCTAGTGAATATCACTACTATGGGAAATGACTGAGGTGACCAGCACTTTCTTAATGAAAAAATGGCAGATAAAAAAAATAAAAAATAAAAGAATCTGCCATTTTTCCCAGTGGCACAGTGAGGCTGCAATTGATATTTTTTTTTGGTAGTCAGAGAAGGCAAGCATGGCTCAATAACACACAAACGCTTTTTTTTTAAAAACGTTTGTGTGTTATTGAGCCATGCTTGCCTTCTCGGACTACCAAAAAAAACATTAATTGCAGCCTCACTGTGCCATCACACGCAGCCACTGCGCCCATCAAACGCAGCCACTGTGCCCATCACACGTCGCCACTGTGCCCATCAAACGCAGCCACTGTGCCATCAAGCGCAGCCACTGTAACCATCAATTATTATTGCCACTGCCAGTTTGCCCCATCAATTACCGCCAGTGTGCCCATCACTTGCCGCCACTGTGCCCATCAAATGCAGCCACTGTGCCCATCAAATGCAGCCACTGTGCCCATCAAATGCAGCCACTGTGCCCATCACATGCAGCCACTGTGCCCATCAAATGCAGCCACTGTGCCACTGCCAACACACGTCGCCACTGTGCCCATCAAACGCAGTCACTGTGCCCATCAAACGCAGCCACTGTGCCATCACATACAGCCACTGTGCCAACACCCGTCGCCACTGTGGCCATCAAAAATTGAAATGGGGGAAAAAAGAAAGAAAAGTCATTTTCGGTTTCAGATTGTTTTTTTTTTATTTCAGTTTTGTTTCGGTTCTGAAATTTCCATTTCAGTGCACCCCTAGTTTATATGGATATACATGAATGCACACACCTCACTATCCGTTCAAAAAGTACCAAGACAGAAAAAATACCAGTAGGTATGGCCAATAAGCACAAAGCATCTCCTTACCAGGCAAACGCAGTTTCTCTTCCGCATCAATGGATCCATAGCCAGACAAGACACTCAGCAAAACCTCTCTCTTTCTTTCCGTAGGCGTGCGCTGACAAGCACACCATAAATGAACAAGGAAGTGAATGCGTTCCAGCCCTCACTATGGGTGGGCCGGAACGTCACTCCCACTCGTGCACTTGCGCACGGCACATGGCGCATATTCTTGCAGCGATACCGTAAGAGCGGGTGTGTATGCGTTCCACCCACTACTTCCGGTTCGTCTGGAGGGTCCACCATCACACAATATATAGAAATAGGCGCACAAATGGTTTAGTGGTGAGTGGGGGGATAGAGCTGCAACTATACTATCTAATATTAGTTGCTAGATTGACCATCCCTATAAGGCCAAACAAATGAATACTGGCGCATAGATACCTATACAGCATCGCTCCCCCGGTGGCCAGAAAAGGGAAGTGTCCAACAAATTAGGGGAAGCCTGTACACAGTAAACCTATGTACCTTCTCCACACATGCTCACATGCACAGAGCCTCTGAATGAATGCGGTGAGTTAGGCGTACATATATAAATACACTATAGAAGTATACATTGCAATCTAGTTGGATTAATAAAATCTATACCATATATACTGTAGCAGCCCAAACTGAAATGGTATGGGATATTATAAATATAAATAAATTAGATTAAATGGCCCTAGTTATACTAATCTACTATACCTAGTGTAAGGGTGGGACCCTGTGCTGTGTGAAAAATGGCTGGTTTACGCCAAATTCTGGAGAAAAAGACACGCTAATTGGACAGCTGTGTGTTCAGCTATATAGTACAACTGACCTGAACATCGCTCAGGGCCCCAGGAAGTCTGTCCCTGGGAGCCAGATGAGCTCTCATCTATCTGAGAGGAGAGAGAGGCTGCATGGGTTGCAGCTAGAGCATGCATATCTGCAGGTGGCAGATGTCGGCTGGTGTCTCTGTGTGAGAAAAGAAGATTGATGCTGTGTGCGTCCAAGAAGCTCAAACGTGTGCGGATAAGTCGCTGTGTGCGAATCAGACACTGCGTGCGGCTGTTGAGTTTGCAAGATAAACAGCTGGATGGCAAGTGTGTGAAAGCCAGGAGGCTAAACTGTTGAGTTTTGCAAGATACAGGAATGGTGGAACCCCCTGCGAGGGCTACTATTGTATTTGTGAACTTTAATGCTTTTTAAATAAAAGTGGGCTACCAGGCCCTTAAAAACTCAGGGCCAAATCCTCAGCCAGGCGGCGTAACTTAACTTTCAGCAGTTAAGTTACACTGACTTAAAGTTTCTACCTAAGTGCCTGATCCACAAAGCACTTACCTAGAAATTTCAGGCCGTGTAACTTAAGTGCCTCCGTCGTAAGGCGGTCCTCATCTCCGGGGGGCGTTTAAAATTTAAATGAGGCGCGCTCCCGCGCCGGCCGTACTGCGCATGCGTGTGACGTAATTTTCCAGACGTGCATAGCGCGCGAACGTAATTGACGCCGGGCTTTGTGGATTGCGACGGGACACTAAAGTTGCGATGGGTGAAAAAAAATATACGCGCCGGGAAAACAAATAATTATAAAAAAAAAATGACAGCGTCGCTCGGCATGTATTCCTGAGAGGGAGAACTCCATGCCAATTTTCAAAGAAAAAACCGGCATGGGTTCCCCCCCCCCCAAGAGCATACCAGGCCCTTAGGTCTGGTATGGTTGTAAGGAGACCCCCCCACGCCGAAAAATCGACGTAGGGGGTCCCCCTACAATCCATACCAGACCCGTATCCAAAGCACGCTACCCGGCCGGCCAGGAATGGGAGTGGGGACGAGCGAGCGCCCCCCCCCTCCTGAGCCGTGCCAGGCCGCATGCCCTCAACATGGGGGGGTTGGGTTCTCTGGGGCAGGGGGGCGCACTGCGGGCCCCCCCACCCCAGAACACCCTGTCCCCATGTTGATGAGGACAGGACCTCTTCCCGACAACCCTTGCCGTTGGTTGTCGGGGTCTGCGGGCGGGGGGGCTTATCGGAATCTGGGAGTCCCCTCAAATAAGGGGGCCCCCAGATACCGGCCCCCCACCCTAAGTGAATGGATATGGGGTACATCGTACCCCTACCCATTCACCTGGAGGCAAAAAGTTAAAGTTATTAAACACACAACACAAGGGTTTTTAAAATAATTTATTATTCTGCTCCGGAGGCCCCCCCGTCTTCTTTATTAGCTCTAATACCAGGGGGGGCTTCTTCTTCCGCTCTCCGGGGGGGGGCCTCTCCGCTCTCCGGGGGTCTTCTTCTCTCTCCGGGGGTCTTCTTCTATCTTCACCGCTCTCCGCTGTTGACTCGGCGAACCCCGGTTCTTCTGCAGCTGTCCGGTGCCTTCTTCTTCAGCGCTGGTTGCCTGCTATCTTTGTGTGTTAGCTCAATTAGTAACAGGCAGCCAGCGCGGTCTTCTGTGACGTCTGGTTCTTCTTCTCCCCTCTTCCGATGTTGACTCGTCACCTCTTGACACTGCAATGATGGAAGCGCGCCTTGCATCCCATTTATATAGGCATCACCGTCCCATCATGCTCCGGTAGGTACCCACGTGGTGGGTGCACGTGGGTAGGCACCCACCACGTGGGTACCTGCCGGAGCATGATGGGACGGTGATGCCTATATAAATGGGATGCAAGGCGCGCTTCCATCATTGCAGTGTCAAGAGGCGACGAGTCAACATCGGAAGAGGGGAGAAGAAGAACCTGACGTCACAGAAGACCGCGCTGGCTGCCTGTTACTAATTGAGCTAACACACAAAGATAGCAGGCAGCCAGCGCTGAAGAAGAAGGCACCGGACAGCTGCAGAAGAACCGGGGTTCGCCGAGTCAACAGCGGAGAGCGGCGAAGATAGAAGAAGACCCCCGGAGAGAGAAGAAGACCCCCGGAGAGCGGAGAGGCCCCCCCCCGGAGAGCAGAAGAAGAAGCCCCCCCCGGAGAGCGGAGAAGACCCCCGGAGAGCGGAAGAAGAAGCCCCCCTGGTATTAGAGCTAATAAAGAAGACAAGGGGGCCTCCGGAGCAGAATAATAAATTATTTTAAAAACCCTTGTGTTGTGTGTTTAATAACTTTAACTTTTTGCCTCCAGGTGAATGGATAGGGGTACGATGTACCCCATATCCATTCACTTAGGGTGGGGGGCCGGTATCTGGGGGCCCCCTTATTTGAGGGGACTCCCAGATTCCGATAAGCCCCCCGCCCGCAGACCCCGACAACCAACGGCAAGGGTTGTCGGGAAGAGGTCCTGTCCTCATCAACATGGGGACAGGGTGCTCTGGGGTGGGGGGGCCCGCAGTGCGCCCCCCTGCCCCAGAGCACACAACCCCCCCATGTTGAGGGCATGCGGCCTGGCACGGCTCAGGAGGGGGGGGGCTCGCTCGTCCCCACTCCCATTCCTGGCCGGCCGGGTAGCGTGCTTTGGATACGGGTCTGGTATGGATTGTAGGGGGACCCCCTACGTCGATTTTTCGGCGGAGGGGGGGTCTCCTTACAACCCATACCAGACCTAAGGGCCTGGTATGCTCCTGGGGGGGAACCCATGCCGGTTTGGATTTTACAAATTGCCGTGGAGTTCTCCCTCGGGAATGCATACCAAATGCCGTCACTTGAATGTGCTTTTACATGGTGTTACTAACTTTAGACCATGTAAAAGCAGCCCTAGTTTTACACTTGGCAAACTAAAACTTACGGCGAAAAAACGAAGCAGAAAAGCTTTGTGGATCGCCCTAAGTGCTAATTTGCATACCAGAAGAGGCATTTCGACTCGAAATGCCCCCAGTGGCGGATGCGGTACTGCATCCTAAGATCCGGCAGTGTAAGTCCCTTACAGATGTCGGATCTTCTGCCTAACTTTGGAAAACTGCTTGTGAGGATCAGTTCCAAAGTTAGAACCAGAGATATGACGGCTTACGCCGGAGTATCTCTTTTGTGGATTTGGCCCTCAGTTCTGGACTGGCGTACTCACTGGAAAACGCACCTACCATTGGAGTCAGATCCCCCAATCCTACACTAGGCAGAAGTAATAATAACAATAATATTAATAATATTCCAATACTGCCATACAGTAAAAATAGATCAATACAAATTCAAATTTAGATTTAAGTATAGAATATAGAATTAAAAAACATTGTACAGTATATTGATAAAATACACATACTGTATAGATCTATGTATATCCACACATATCTGTAGGCATACGTGCACATATACACAACACATAAAACCATAAAATGATAAAATAATATAAAAATGTGTGAAAAATTACACATATACAAATCCATATATAATCAATGTATTGCTAGTAACCCCAACCCACGGCATGCCAGAACCGCATTCCTCGTTCGTGATGTCCGAGACATCGTGGCCCTACAGGGAGGCTACTGACCACCTATATATAACCAATGAGGCACAATGAAGAAATTAGATTGTTACAACCTCCCTCCACATTATTCTAATGTGGAGGGCACGATGGGGTTGCCTGCCAGTTAGCTTAAGGGGGCCCTCATTTGGAGATTATCCCTCATATTAAGGGAAATTGTGTATATTTAGAATAATGTGGAGGGAGGTTGTAACAATCTAATTTCTTCATTGTGCCTCATTGGTTATATATAGGTGGTTAGTAGCCTCCCTGTAGGGCCGCGATGTCTCAGACATCACGAACGAGGTATGCGGTTCTGGCATGCCGTGGGTTGGGGTTGCTAGCAATACATTGATTATAAATGGATTTATATATGTAATTTTTCACACATTTTTATATTATTTTATCATTGTATGATTTTATGTGTTGTGTATATGTGCACGTATGCCTACAGATGTGTGGATATACATAGATCTATATGTGTATTTTATCAATATACAATGGTTTTTAATTGTACATTCTATACTTAATTCTAAATTTGAGTTTGTATTGATCTATTTTACTGTATGGCATTATTGGAATATTATTAATATTATTGTTATTATTACTTCTGCCTAGGTATAGTAGATTACGGTAGTATAAATAGGGCCATTTAATCTAATTTATTTATATTTATAATATCCCATACCATTTCAGTTTGGGCTGCTATATATGGTATAGATTTTATTAATCCAACTAGATTGCAATGTATACTTCTATAGTGTATTTGTTATGCCCCTCACTACACGTGACTGATGTGTATTCGGGCACACTGATAACTCTTTTCATACTAATGCATTCCAGTAGGCGCGGAATCCTTATGAACTTTTATTAGCACAAGACAGAGTAAGAGCCGGTTCACACTGGGGCGACTTGCGATCCGACTTCATGTCGCCTCAAGCCGTCCCAAGTCGCGCTGTAGAGAAAAACAATGGAAGTGAATGGGAGCGGTGTTAATACACACGACTCAAGGCGATCCGACTTCAGAAAAGGTTCCTGTACTACTTCAATCCGACTTGTAGGTGATTTGTACCCATTGATTTCAATGGAAGTCGCCTCAGAAGTCGGATCACTGTCTTATCTGAAGCTACTTTCCAGGAAGATAACATACATTTATCAGGCAAATCTCTCCTGCCCCCCTCCCTCCCCCTCCCTCTCCCAGAGCTGATTGTTGTTTTATTGGCCACTGGAAAGTCTCCTGTCCTGGAGACGACTTCAAGTTGTGTTGTAAATCGCCCCAGATCGCCCTGTGGTTCATGTTCAAGTCGTGTCGGAGTCGCCTCTGAAAGTCGTGCTGGAAGTCGTGTCGCCCTAGTGTGAACCGGCTCTAAAACTGTAATAGATACAAACAGATTACAATTAATAAACAATAATACAATTAGAGCCTCCCTATCTATCTATCTAGAGAGACAAAGTTGCACGTACCGTAGATGCATCGATATGGCTGACGTGAGATAGAACTCAGCAGACATGTGCTTGCTTGGAAGGAAAAATGGAAAAGAAGGCTCTGGAGGTGCTGCAAAGCCTCATGGGATAGAAATACGGAAGCTTGCTTGGACCAAATTAATGAACTATTCTAGCTGACTATATTAACATAGAACTGGTGCAATTAAACAGAAAGTCCACTAGATGGCAGCATTGATTTAATTCAAACTAAAGTCAAAACTATGAAGACGATGAGCCTTATGAATGAAGGCATGACACTCCTCGCCTGGTTTCCCGCGGATACCACACATCATGGCACTCCGGAGGAGAGTAACAAAACAAGTTCGGAAACAGGTCTGAGGAAAAGTTTAGCCTGGCCTTGCCTAATGACTTTGAGTTCAACTTTCCTGACGTGTCCATCTTCACTGGGAAACACTTGGGTTGTCAGACCCAAAGGCAAATCGTTTCTCCTTGACTGAGAGTCTTTCATGAGAACAATGGCACCAGGGTCTAAGTTGGGCTTGCTGTCTTGCCATTTGTTCCTGGTCTGTAGATTAGACAAGTATTGTTTCTTCCACTTGTTCCAAAAGGTGTCGGCTAACACTTGTACTCTTTTCCATTGACATCTGTATAAGTCCTTTGGGTCGAGATTGACAGAAGGAGCTGTGATCACCTCGACTTTCTGAGTGAGCAAAGTGGAAGGTGTAAGCAGGAAAGGATCTTCAGGATCATTGGGTATAGATGTCAAGGGTCTGGCATTCATTATAGCTGATACTTCAGCCATGAAGGTTGTCAGAGTCTCATGTGTGAGTTTTGAAGTTCCCAATTGTAGAAACATTGAATCTAGGATTCTTCGAGCTATACCAATCATACGCTCCCAGGCACCTCCCATGTGAGAAGAGTGTGGGGGGTTAAATGTCCATGTACAACCCTGTTCTGAAAGGTATCTCTCAACATGTTATGTGTCAAGGTTTGAAGTGATATTCAATTCTTTGCAAGCTCCAACAAAGTTGGTTCCTCTATCAGAGCGTATGTGCTTGACAGGGCCTCTAATATAGATGAAACATCTCAGGGCATTGATGAAGCTGGATGTGTCTAAGGACTCAATTACTTCTATGTGTACAGCTCTGATGCACATGCAAGTAAACATGACAGCCCAGCGTTTACTGTTAGCACTGCCTCCTCTGGTTTGACGTGTGATGACAGCCCAAGGCCCAAACACATCAAGACCGACGTTTGTGAAAGGGGGTTCTGTACTGAGACGGTCTGCAGGAAGGTTGGCCATTTTCTGGGTTTGGAAAATACCACAAAGCTTACGACAGGTGATACATTTGAAAATGGTTTTACTCACAAGTCTCTTGGCTCCCACTATCCAGAGTCCAGCCACACGCAAAGCTCCTTACGTGAACAAACGTCCTTGATGTTTTGTCTGTGTGTGGTAGTGTTCCACAAGTAAAGAAGCAACATGGTTATTTGGTATTATGACAGGATTGCTTTCACCAGTATCAAGTCCTGCATTTGAGATGCGCCCTTCAACTCTTAACAGTCCTTCATTGTCTATAAAGGGGTTGAGTTTCCTTAGAGGATAGTTCTTTGGAATGCTCTTGTTATATTGAAGACATTCTAGTGTTAGTGCATAAGTCTCTTGTTGGATACAGCGGATGATTAAATTTTTTGCTTCTGTGAGCTCATCTACTGTATATGGCTTGTGGCAATAATGCCAACCTTTGCAACAACTTGGTCTTGTAGGGGTGCCTTTAAAGGATCTGGCTATGTGAACCAAGCAAGCTGTAGCTCTTTGTAAGGATTTCCAAGTGGAGAACTTATCGAAGCGCTTGGATCTCAACAGTTGGTTAGAAATTGTTGTATGTAGTGTGGAAACCTGAGGACGGATGTCTGAGTCAGATTCAGGTTCTAACAGTTCATAGGTCTCCCTTTGTGGAGTGGTAGGCACTGACTTGTATAGGAAGGGTGGTCCTGTGAGCCATGTAGTGTCTTTGAGACGGGATTCTGGCACAGACCTTGTGGCATGATCTGCTGGGTTATGATCAGTTGAGACATAACGCCACTGGGTGGGCTGTGTAGACTTCCTGATCCTTAGGACTCTGTTGTGCACATAGACATAGAATCTCCTACTTTCGTTGTAAATGTAGCCCAACACTACCTTGCTGTCTGTGTAAAACTCTGTATCCTCGAGTTCTATATCCATCTCAGTTGTAATAAGTTCTGCTAGTTCTACTGCTAATACAGCAGCACACAGTTCCAATCTTGGAATGGTGGTTTCAGGACATGGTGCTAGCTTGGCCTTGCCCATAAGGAACCCAATATGAATTTGGCCCTCGATGTCTACTGACTTGAGGTAGGTTACTGCTCCTATTGCTTTGACTGAAGCATCGCAGAATACACATAACTTTCTAGACTGAACCCTTTCAGGAGGAAAGTGGGTGTATGGTCTATGTATGTGTAGGTTAGATAAAGTCTTTAAAGAGTCTCTCCATGTTACCCATAATGTCTCTTTCTCAGGAGGTAGTGGAGAATCCCAATCACATGTGTCTGCAGTAAGCTCTCTAAGCATAATCTTACCTTGGACGGTCACCGGTGCTGCGAACCCGAGTGGATCATACAGGCTGTTGATGGTGGATAGGACACCTCGCCGAGTGAAGGGTTTTGGCTCTTGGTCGACCTGAAAGGTAAGGGTGTCAGTCTTGAGGTCCCAGTTGAGTCCTAGGCTGCGTTGCATAGGAAGGGAGTCTGTAGCTAAGTCCAGATCTTTGAAGTCACTGGCATAATCTTGAGAAGGGAAGGCCTCCATGACGACCTTGCTGTTTGATGCTATCTTATGCAGTCTAAGATTTGAAAAGGCAAGTGTGCTTTGAGTCCTCTTGAGTAGACTTATTGCAGCTTCAGGTGAAGAAAGTGATTTCAGACCATCATCTACATAAAAGTCTCTTTCAATAAACTGTGTAACGTCTTTCTCACCTTCTTGAGCGGATAGCTTAAGTCCGTAGATGGCAACAGCAGGGGATGGACTGTTACCAAAAACGTGAACTTTCATGCGGTATTCTGTAATGTCTTTAGTAGGGTCATTGTCTTTGAACCATAGGAATCTCAAGAAGTTCCTGTGTTCTTCCTTGACTTGGAAGCTGTGAAACATTTGCTGTATGTCTGCAACTATGGCAACTGCTTCCTTGCGGAACCTGATGAGAACACCAAGAAGTGTGTTGTTGAGATCTGGTCCCTTTAGGAGGACATCATTTAGTGAGACCCCTTCGTGCTGAGAGCTGGAGTCAAACACTACCCGGATTTTACCTGGCTTCTTGGGGTGGTAGACACCGAAGATTGGTAGGTACCAGCACTCTTCTTTGTCTTTTAAAGGTGGGGCTATCTCAGCATGGTCATCCTCAAACATCTTACTCATGAATGAGAAGAAATGCCCTTTCATTTCTGGCTTTCTTTGAAGATTGCGTTTAAGGGAAGAAAAGCGCTTTAAAGCTTGTTCTCTGTTGTTAGCAAGGCAGGGTCTCTGTGCTTTGAAAGGCAGGGGTGCTACCCAGCTGTTTTCATTGTTTTTGTGGAATCCCTGTCTCATTATTTCCAATAAGATATGATCTTCAATTGATGGGGCAAGTTTGTGATCTTCTTTAGTCCCTTGGAAAACTGAGCATCCTAAACGATCTCTGTCTTCATCACAAAGAAGATTAGCGGTGTAAGGGTTGGAATGAATTACACTGGCAGGCTTCTCTCTTACGAGGAATCTGTTGGTACAAGGCTGAAATAAGGATGGACGCCCACCCTCTAGTGTCTTTGTAAAGAGAGAGTTCACGCTGGTTGGTTTGTGAACACTCCCTAGGCATACGTTGCCTATGATGACCCATCCGAGATCTAGCTTCTCGGCATAGGGGGAGTTGTGGGGACCATTGATTTGTTTTCTCACCTTGTGAACTCTGATGATGTCCCTCCCAAGGAGAAGTGCTATCTCAGCCTGGGGATCCAGTTCAGGGATGAGGTGTGCTATGCCCTTCAGATGTCTGTAATGAAGTGCCACCTCTGGTGTAGGGATCTCCTCTCTTTCAGTTGGGAACTGATTGCACTCGATTAGAGTTGGCAGAGGCAGGGTTGTCTGACCATCAAAGGATTCGATTTGGTAACCGATGGCTCTTCTCCCAGTTTCTTCACTTACCCCTGTACAAGTCTTGAGTAAGTATGAAGAGTTTGCTTCCTTGATTTTGAAGGTGTCAAAGAAGGTTGACCTGGCGAGTGATCTGTTGCTTTGATCGTCCAGGATCACGTATAGCTTCACTGCTTTTTCTCTGTGGCCTGTGGGGTAAACTGTAACAAGACAAATCTTGGAGCAGGATTTGTTAGACGAACCTTCTCCACATACTTGGGTGCACTGGGGTGTAACTACAGGAGGTACTGTGTCTTGTTGCTCCCCGCCGTGCTCTTCCACCTGGAGTGAGGGGGTAAGAGTCCATGGCGCTGGCCCTGGATGTAGAGCTGTGTTGTGTTCTGTGCTGTTACACTCGGAGCAGTTGATGCTCACTTTACAGTCTTTACCGATGTGAGAAGTTGATGCGCAGCACCTGTAACAAATTCTGTTTTCTTTGAGGAAGGTTCTGCGATCTTGGAGAGTCTTTTCTCTAAAACCTCTGCACTTTGACAATGAATGAGGCTTCTTGTGAAGAGGGCACTCTCTGCTTGGATTCTCAGCTGGAGATACACTTGTTTTGCGTACTGCAACAGGTGTGACTTTGAAGTTGCGGGTTAGAGCAGGCTTACTTGGCCTAGGGAGAGCAGACTCAGATGATGAGATGTCAAAACTAGGATCATTTTTAACCTTTGCTTGATGGCGAATTAAGTCCACAAAATAAGAGAATGGTGGGAAGGGAAAGTTGTGCCTTTGCTTGTAGTTGGAGCCTCGTGTAATCCAGGCTTCTTGAAGGCTGTAAGGTAGCTTCTGCACTATAGGGTTAACACCACGGGCTGTGTCCAGAAAGGCAAGGCCTGGCAAGTCTCCTTCTGATTTGGCTATTTGGAGTTCTGTCACTAGGTCACTCAATTCTCTCAGCTTCTGGTAGCCTTTGTTATAAATCTTAGGAAAGTCCTCTATTCTTTTAAAAAGAGAGTTTTCTAGAACTTCTGGGGAAACGTAACATTCGTCAATCCTCTCCCATATCATGCTCAGCCCTTTGGTTGGGTAATTAATGTTAATGTCTCTGATTCTCATTGCATGCTCTGATGACTCATTCCCCAGTGATTGGACTAAGAGATCGGCTTCCTCACTTGCTTTAAAACCAAGATCCTTAATTGCATTTCTGAAGGACGAACGCCATGCTCTATAACTTTCAGGGCGATCGTTAAACTTTGCAAGTCCTTTTGCTTACAGTTCACGTCGTGCTAAGAGCTTGAAGAAATCTGACATACCTTTATCGTTGTGTGAGTAGCCAGGGGGCGCTTTGTTGTGCCAGGAACTTGTGGAGCAGATGCGGTCATCAGAGATGCTGTCGCTGGGTCTTTTAACTTGTTGTTCTTCATTTTCGACTTGGTCAACTGTGACGTAGTGCTTTGATAGCCTGGATGCAGAATGTGCTGAAAACTGACTAAGTGCAGGTTTACTTTCTTGCTTGATATAAGGCGTGTGAATGGCGGGAGTTGATTCCGCTCTTGGCGCTTTAAGCGGGCAGTTGTCTGGTTTGGCGTGTCGCCGCACATATTCTGAGGTACACTCTGTACTGTCATGAGGAACGGATTCTTCCCCTAGCACGTTGCTGCGCTGCTCACTGGTGGGCTTTGCAAGTTCTTCTAGGATGTCTGCCTCGGCTGCAGCAGCCGCTGACTCCTTCTCTGCAGCTAGTTTCTCTAATTCGATTTGCATCTCTTTTTCAGCAAACCTAGCCTTTACTTCGGCCTCTTTTGCTGCAAAGTCAGCTTTCACCTTTGCAGATTCTGCCTTTGCGCGGGCAATGGCGATTGTTTCGCTTTTCACTGACCTCCTTGAGCTCGTGGAGTAAACTTCTGACCTTGTCACGAGGTGCTCTGACTTTGTCTGCGACATGATGTCTAGCTGTATATGGAAGCTGCTAACTCTGATGTCTCTTTGGGGTTCTATGTGGTAGCTGTGCTTAGAAGCCTTGGTTTCTATGGCGTTCTGTATGCTGGCTGTGCTTAGAAACCTTCGTTTTGCTGGAAGTTCTGTATGCTAGCCATGTTTAGAAGCAGGCCCGGATTGGCTAATCGGGAGAACGGGATAATTCCCGGTGGGCTGGTCGGGTTGTGGGCCGGTTCGATCCGTCCTTTTATTTATATTAGCTTCCGCGGCCGCCTTCTGGCTCCCTTATAAATTTAGCCCCCGGCGCGGCGGCCTACTATAGCGTGGGACTTGCGCTACATACGGGGCGTACTTGGCCAGGGGGAGGGAGTGACCGACGCCCGCATTAAACAGCCGGTGATTTGCTGAGCCAGTCACAGCTCACAGACATGATGATGTCACTGTCCCCGCGCGGGCGGCGCGGCTGCACGCTACCCTCGTCTCCCCTCCAGCTGCTGACTGGAGCCCGGAACGGATGTGAGTGCTGGAACAGGTAGGGGGAGGGAAGGGAAGGGTGACAGATTGCGAGGGGGTGTCTATCGCCAGCCTGAGCCTGAGCCGAGGTGTGGTGTAATAGGTGGGGGCCTCCCCTCCTTGGCTTTTTACACAGACCAGAGGTGGGACACTGCTGTGTATGCTATGGTCTTTAATGTACTCTTTCCTAGATGGAGGAGGGGCACAAAGTGTGGACTGAGTGAAGGAGGGGTGTCTGTACTGTACTTAGTGTAGGGTTTCTGGGCTGGCCGGGGAGACTGTAAGGGGAGGGGGGGGGTCTATACTGAAGGGGGTAACTGTACTTAGTGTAAGGGGGGGTATACTGAAGGGGGTGACTGTACTTAGTGTAAGGGGGGTATAGACTGGGGGAGGGGGGGTCTATACTGAAGGGGGTGACTGTACTTAGTGTAAGGGGGGTATGGACTGGGGGAGGGGGGTCTATACTGAAGGGGGTGACTGTACTTAGTGTAAGGGGGTTATAGACTGGGGGAGGGGGGGTCTATACTGAAGGGGGTGACTGTACTTAGTGTAAGGGGGGGGTATAGACTGGGGGAGGGGGGGTCTATACTGAAGGGGGTGACTGTACTTAGTGTAAGGGGGGGGTATAGACTGGGGGAGGGGGGTCTATACTGAAGGGGGTGACTGTACTTAGTGTAAGGGGGGTATAGACTGGGGGAGGGGGGGTCTATACTGAAGGGGGTGACTGTACTTAGTGTAAGGGGGGTATAGACTGGGGGAGGGGGGGTCTATACTGAAGGGGGTGACTGTACTTAGTGTAAGGGGGGGGTATAGACTGGGGGAGGGGGGGGTATATACTGAAGGGGGTGACTGTACTTAGTGTAGGGGGGTATGGACTGGGGGAGGGGGGGTCTATACTGAAGGGGGTGACTGTACTTAGTGGAGAGGGGGGTCTATAGTGAGCGAGTGTGGTCTGTACTGAGGGAAGGGGGGTCTGTACTGAGGGAATGGGGGTCTGTACTGAGGGAAGGGGGCTCTGTACTGAGGGAAGGGGGCTCTGTACTGAGGGAAGGGGGCTCTGTACTGAGGGAGGGGGCTCTGTACTGAGGGAAGGGGGGTCTGTACTGAGGGAAGGGGGGTCTGTACTGAGGGAAGGGGGGTCTGTACTGAGGGAAGGGGGGTCTGTACTGAGGGAAGGGGCGTCTGTACTGAGCGAAGGGGCGTCTGTACTGAGGGAAGGGGCGTCTGTACTGAGGAAAGGGGGCTCTATACTGAGGAAAGGGGGCTCTGTACTGAGGAAAGGGGGCTCTGTACTGAGGAAAGGGGGGTCTGTACTGAGGTAAGGGGGGTCAGTACTGAGGGAAGGGGTTTTTTACTTGGTGGAGGGGGGTTTGGACTGAGGGAGTGGGGGTCTGTACTCAGTCTCTACAGGCTGTAGAGAACAGTGCGCCATTGCAAACTTATATTTTGAGGTTTTAATTACATTATTTTAATAGTCATGAACTAAAGTGGGCTGGTCGGCATGAAACTCCAGGGCTGAAAATGAGTCCCACTCCGGCCCTGTTTAGAAGCCTACGTTTTACTGTTCTGCCCCTCACTACACGTGACTGATGTGTATTCAGGCACACTGATAACTCTTCTTATACTAATGCATTCCAGTAGGCGCGGAATCCTTATGAACTTTTATTAGCACAAGACAGAGTAAAACTGTAATAGATACAAACAGATTACAATTAATAAACAATAATACAATTAGAGCCTCCCTATCTATCTATCTATCTAGAGAGACAAAGTTGCACGTACCGTAGATGCATCGATATGGCTGACGTGAGATAGAACTCAGCAGACATGTGCTTGCTTGGAAGGAAAAATGGAAAAGAAGGCTCTGGAGGTGCTGCAAAGCCTCATGGGATAGAAATACGGAAGTTTGCTTGGACCAAATTAATGAACTATTCTAGCTGACTATATTAACATAGAACTGGTGCAATTAAACAGAAAGTCCACTAGATGGCAGCATTGATTTAATTCAAACTAAAGTCAAAACTATGAAGACGATGAGCCTTATGAATGAAGGCATGACAGTATTTATATATGTACACCTAACTCACCGCATGCATTCAGAGGCTCTGTGCATGTGAGCATGTGTGGAGAAGGTACATAGGTTTATTGTGTACAGGCTTCCCCTAATTTGTTGGATACTTCCCTTTTCTGGCCACCGGGGGGAGCGATGCCATATAGGTATCTATGCGCCAGTATTCATTTGTTTGGCCTTATAGGGATGGTCAATCTAGCAACTAATATTACAGTGGTTCTCAACACCTGTCCTCAGGACCCACTTACAGGCCAAGTTTGCAAGATAACTGAAATACATCACAGGTGATATCATTTGCTGCTCAGTGAGTGCAGTATTCTAGTCTGCATCTCCCCAAAGTAATACTTAAAATCTGGCCTGTTAGTACGTCCCGAGGACAGGAGTTGAGAACCACTGTAATATTAGATAGTATCGTTGCAGCTCTATCCCCCCACTCACCACTAAACCATTTGTGCGCCTATTTCTATATATTGTGCAACGGTGGACCCTCCAGACGAACCGGAAGTAGTGGGTAGAACGCATACACACCCACTCTTCCGGTATCGCGGCAAGAGTATGCGCCGCGTGCCGTGCGCATGCGCACGAGTGGGAGTGACGTACCGGCCCACCCATAGTGAGGGCTGGAACGCATTCACTTCCTTGTTCATTGATGGCGTGCGTGTCAGGGCACACCTACGGACAGAAAGAGGAGTTTTGCTGAGTGTCTTGTCTGGCTATGGATCCATTGCTGCGGAAGAGGAACTGCGTTTGCCTGGTAAGGAGATGCTTTGGGCGCATTGGCCATACCTACTGGTATGTTTTCCATCTTAGTACTTTTTGAACGGATACTGAGGTGTGTGCATTCATGTATATCCATATAAACGTTTACCATACCAAGGCTCTTACAGGCAATAAGGCTGGCCCTCGAGATATACATACATAAATTTCCCGTTGTGGTGATATTCACTAGCCACACCCCATAGGCAGGGCCGTCTTTACCGCAGGGCAAATGGGGCAGGTGCCCTGGGCCCTGTCACTGTTGGGGGCCCAAAGCAACCCCCTTTAAAAAAAAAAAAAAAAAAAAAAAAAAAAATTTTTTTTTTAGGGGTCCGGAGGCCCCCAGGGCCCCAGATGGCAACCCCCCATTTTTTTATTTATTTTTAAATAAAAAAAAATATATATTTTTTTAATATATTTTTTTTTTATTAAAGGGACAATTTTTTAGGGGTCCATCTGGGCCGATGGCAACGCCCCTTTTTTTTATTTATTTTTAAATTAAATTTTTTTTTTTTTTTTAATATATATATATTTTTTTTATTAAAGGACTCAGAGGTCCCCATGTGGCAAACACCCTTTATTTTTTTTATAAATGTTTATTTTTTTATTTTTGTTTATATATTTTTTTTATTGAAGGGCCCAGAGGTCCCCAGGGCCCTGGATGGCAACCCCCCCTTTTTTTTATTTTTTTATAAACGTTTCTTTTTTATATATATATTTTTTATTTTTTATTAAAGGGCCCAGAGGTCCCAGATGGCAACCCCCTTTTTTTTTGCAATTTATTTTTATTAAAAAAAAAATTATTAAAGGGCCCAGAGGTCCCCATGGCCCCAGATTGCAACCCCCTTTTTAAAATATATATTTTATATATATTTTTTATTTATTTTTTTCTTTTTATTAAAGGGCCCAGAGGATGGCTACACCCCTTTTTTTATATATATTTTTGTTTATTTCTTTTTTCTAAAGGGCCCCCCGCTTCTAAATTTGTGGCAGCCCCCCCCCCCTGCTTCTCAATTTCAGGCGGCAGCACCCCCCCATCCCGGTTCTTTGCTCCAGGGGGCCCATGCCTGAAGCTGTGTAAGTGGCCCCATAATTCCTGATGGCAGCCCTGTCGCCCGTTAAGCCCCTGTGCTGCCCACAAATCAGGCTGAAAATCATCAGCGGCACGCAGCCAGTGACAGTACTGCTTCCCTTCCCAGTGTTTTAAAATGTACAGCACCCCTGGCTTCCCTTTAGACGTGCACTTCTCCCTTCCTGCCACTGGGTGCTGCTTGTATATAAAAGTGAATTAGAATGTGATTTTATAACATCCCCAGTTTGCTCTTCCCGAGGCTGACTTCTTCATGTCCTGCTCCTCAAGGTATGTCACTGTTTGCTAATCTATATTGTAAATATAAGTTTTCTGTAGAGTGTGCCCAAAGTCTTTATAATATTTGATGATTCACTGCAGGTCTGGTCAGTGTTTTAAAAAGTTCCTCTATTTTACACATGGCATGGCATGGGGTCACAGCACCGTCTGTCCATTCTGCTTTAGCACCATGGGACCCCATGCCATGCCATGTGTAAAATAGAGGAACTCTTTAAATCACAGACCAGACCTGCAGTCCAGGCTGAGTAAGGTCTCAGAGCGCATGGCATTACTGTCTGTATTTAACTGCTTGATGGGCTTATTTTGGGCCTGGCTGGTTCACATGTATGTGTTTTGGCGGCCCACATTTGCGCAGGCATAGCAGCCCATTCATTTGAATGGGCCACCATGCCTGCGTTTCCTGCAAAGAAAAGCGCATGCCTCATGTAATAGGCTGCGCACACGGCACGCCTATGCCCATCAAGCACTGAAATACAGCACTGTCTGTCCATTCTACTGTCTGCTGTGACTTATCTGCAGTTCCCGCACTGTCAAACTTGCTGCATTTTTAGACGTTTAGGTCACGCTTTTAAAAACACAGTGCGTTTGTGTGTGCAAGAACTGCAGGTAAGTAGCATGGCGCAAAAGCAGAATGGATTTCAAGGCAACTGTATTTTTCAAATGCTGAATGCACCTTTTTTCTGCAGGAAACAAAGGCATGGCAGCCCATTCAAATCAATGGGCTGCTGTGCCTGCACAAATGAGGGCCGCCAAAACATACATGTGAACCAGCCAGGCCCAAAATAAGCTGGAGGGGGGCCCAAAGAAAATGTTTGCCCTGGGCCCAAACCATATTAAAGACGGCCCTGCCCATAGGACAGGATTGGCCAGGGGCGAGATGGGCGGGATTAGCAAATTGGGGCTGGCCTGTGGTCGGGCTTCTCTGCACATGCTCACTTGTATAAATATTTGAGAGCTCCTGTATGAGGGAGCAACTACGGACCACCAAGGCTCTGATGAGGTTTGCCTCTAAAACGCGTCAGCTATATTGCCGTTCTGATACCATCTGTTCCGTGCGGTCATTGTGTTCGTTTAGCGATGCTGTGTACCAGTTTATTTATGTGTTAAGCGCTGTTTACAACTCATTTTGTGAGTATGACCATTGTTTTAATATATTCAATAAAAATCCTTTTTAAACGGTAATACACTAGGTCGTGCGCCCTCATTTTTCTTTTCTTTTTTTAGCTTTATGAATTCCCATGATTCTGAGGAGGGCTGCAAGACCATAGAATTTACCCTGTAATTGGATGACGTTGCCCTATAGCAAGGAACACCAGAGCACAGGAGAATTGTTTGTGGATAGTGTGGGACACTTTTATTTTTTTTTATAAAGGAATTGTCAAAAACTGTCTTTGTGGTTTTAACTTCTGCACACTTTTTTGGTGAATGGGTAGGGGTACAATGTACCCCTACCCATTCACACAGGGGGTGAGATCTGGAGCCCCTCTTGTTAAAGGGGGCTTCCGGATTCTGATAAGCCCCCCGCCAGCAGACCCCCACAACCACCGGGCAAGGTTTGTGGGGACGAGGCTCTTGTCCCCATCATATAATAGGTAAATTCTGCGCTCACCCGATCACTTGATGAATATCATGTGATATAGCTGTGATGTACTCAAACCTAATGTGAGTGTTAATCAATATCATGTGAAATGGCTGTGATGTACTCAAACCTAATGTGAGTGTTCTAACAATATTGCAGCAATTTTAAAGGCTTAATACTTAATCCATAGACAATACATATAAAACAAAAAAGATGTGCAAAAACTGTGAATGAATAGATAATCAGGTGATGAAACTCTGATTGTGGATCATCAGTATAACAACTAACAGTGAAAAACTTGATTGCTTTTATTTTCTCCAAATTTGACACAATTTGTGAAAAAAAGAAAAAAAAAAAGGGGAAAAAAAGGAGTGAAATGTTCTCTTGTTATAAAAAGATTTTATATATATATATATATATATATATATATATATATATATATATATATATATATATATATATATATATATATATATATATATATATATATATATATATATATATACACACACACACATACATACATACACACACATATATATATGTTCCCACAAAAACAATGGCCCAGATTCTCATACATTAGCGCTGCTCCTGGGCAGCGTAATGTATGAGCTCTACGTTACACCGCCGCAGGTCTACAGGTTTAAATCCTGATTCTCAGAACACTTACCTGTAAACTTGCGGCGGTGCATCGTTTAAATTAGGCGCGCTCCCGCGCCGAGCGTACTGCGCATGCTCCGTCGGGTAAATTACCCGACGTGCATTGCGCTAAATGACGTCGCCCCGACGTCATTTGCCTAGATGTATACGTAAATGGCGTCCAGCGCCATTCACGGACGTCTTACGCAAATGACGTAATTTTGATTCAATTCGACGCGGGAACGACGGCCAGAGTTAACATTGGTTGCCCCTGCTAATAGCAGGGGCAACCTTACGTGTCGGGTACGCTACGCAAACGACGTTAATTTGCTGCGTCGACCTTGCGTATGTTCGGGAATCGCCGTACTTACCTCATTTGCATAGACGACGGGGAAAAGCGACGATGCGACACCTAGCGGCGGGAAAAAAAATTACTTTTAAGATCTGACAGCGTAACAGCCTTACGCTTGTCAGATCTAATGGGTACCTATGCGCAACTGATTCTAAGAATCAGTCGCATAGATACCCGGGGCCAGATGAGGAGTTACGACGGCGCTAATGGTGTTGCGCCGTCGTAACGCCTTCGAGAATCTGGGCCAGTGTTTTTAAAAAAAAAAAAAAATCATTCAAGGGATAAAAAAACATCCAAAAGGCGCTATTGTAAATCTTATGCCGCGTACACATGACCGTTTTTCGGACTGTAAAAAATTAAATTTTTAATGGTCTAGAAAAAACAAAGTTTTTTTCAACCCGATCGTTAAAGCGGTCTTGCTCTAGCAAAGCGCGGTGACGTACAACACGTACAACGGCACTATAAAGGGGAAGCTCCATTCGGATGGCGCCACCCTTTGGGCTGCTTTAGCTGATTTTGTGTTAGTAAAAGACGATTTGTGCTTTTCAGTCTGTTACAGCGTGATGAATGTGCTTACTCCATTACAAACGCTAGTTTTACCAGAACGAGCGCTCCCGCCTCATAACTTGCTTCTGATAATGCGTGTTTTTTTCACGTCGTTAAAGCCCACACACGTCCATTTTTTACAACGTTAAAAAACGACAACGTTAAAAATGTTGTGAAAAATTAGAGCATGTTCGACATTTTTAATGGCCACTTTTTACATCGTGAAAAATGCTCTGGAGCCCACACACGATCATTTTTAATGACATTAAAAAAAAACGTCATTTTTTACAACCCAAAAAATGGTCGTGTGTACGCAGCATTAGACATGTGCACATTGAAATATTTTGTTTAGGAATTTCGTTTTTCGTCCGAAAAATGTATTAATTTAGTTACTCCCGAAATTCGTTTTTATTTATTTTGTTTCGTTAAAAAATGCATTTGTCCGAAAATCCGAATTAATTAAGGTTGAATCTGTCATTGAAGGCTTATGGTGTCTGTCGAATGTTCTAAGAAGATTCGACAGAGCAGCTAAACTGTACGACGCCGCAAATGTACATTTCCGGTAGAATGTTCCGCTACAAGCTATAAAAGAATTCTAATGTTGTATGACACTAGTAATAATTATATTTATAAATTATTACTACTAGTCAACCAACATTCAAATTCTTCTATAGCCTATGGGCCAGACATTTGACCGGAAATGTATGATTGCGGCGTCGTACAGTTTAGCTGCTTGTCGAATCTTCTTAGAACTTTCGACAGACACCATAAGCCAGATTCAACGTTCGTATGTTTTTCGCTGCTTCGCAGAATCTTCGTCATTCATGTCGAATGGTCTACCCCAACACTGTCTCTATAATGCCGAATCTTTTCTCTCTATGTCGAATCTTTCCGCTCTATGTCGAATCTTTCCTCTCTATGTAGAATAATCTTGGACTAATAGAGTTAGGTTAGGCACATTCGACCGCAGGTTCGATAGACACAGATTGCTATTGTCAGCGTCATGTCAAATTTCCTATCTATATCGAACTGTTGAATGAGTGGTAATCTTTAGCGCTAGTCAAAGTGGAATTGGATGAGTAAATACAAACGTGTATACTAGTGGTGCAACGGATTGTCATCGATCCACGACCCGAACAGAAGATATTGATCCGAACCGCACACGTGTGGTCCGCGGATTGATTTATGGAAAAAAAATTGTGTGCATGTTCAGTCCACACACAGCGTGGTCATGGCGAGTGGAGGAACGGAGGAGATTGAACACCCCGCGTCATTTAAATCCCCTGTATGAGAGCATTTTGGCTTCCCTGTCAAATATAATGATGAAGGAAAGAGGTTAGTGGATAAAACCGTGATGGTGTGTAGGCACTGTGGCACAAAAAAGCCATATGACAGTGGAAACTAGGGTTGCCACCTCATCCCTTTAAAACAGAACACATATGAATTACACAGGTTCTGAGGCTAATTTAATTTAGATAAGGCTCCACTTGAGTTCAATTACCACCTTAATCAGCCACAGAACCTGTGTAATTCATATGTGTTCTGTTTTAAAAGGGATGAGGTGGCAACCCTAGTGGAAACACATCAAGCATGGCCACGCATGAAGCGATATCACCCTGGTGTTTCACTGACAGGAGTGAAAATGAAAACGAAAGCTGCTCAACAACCGCTCATCAGCGCAGCATTTAAGCAGCCCCTTGTTGCACGATCAGACCGGGCTAAAGCCATCACAAACGCCATCGGTGTGTTTATAGGTGCAGACATGAGGCCATATTCGGTTGTGCAAAACGAGGGCTTTAAACACATGCTGAAAGTGCTCGAGCCACGTTACATTTTTTTTGGCTGATCCGAAAAATGATCCGATCCGTGACTCTGATCCGTACCGTACGTTTTTTGATCCGTTGCACCCCTAGTGTATACAGTATAATTGCTGCTGCAATCTAAAGTGAAAACAACTCACTGTGTATAGATAAGAAACAAGAAAAGTGATGAGCGCAAAAATAATACACAGAACAATCTAGAAAAATGCTCATTAAAGCCTATACATTAATTAAAGTGGTCAAAGTGCCAAACCTAGTGGTCAATAATCAAATACACGAATGACAAAAATCATAATAAAGTGCCTAGTGCAAACAACAATCAATGATCCTATTAGATAGTGAAAGTGCTAGATAGGCAGATTGCCTAATGCACATCCGTTATAAGGTGCTAGTGCAATGGACAAATGAGGTGCCTATTAAATGATGCCTAAGCAATCCAGTGAAATGAATGGATAAACAGTTCATATAAAGATGCAATTCATGTGGATAAACAGTTCATATACTGATGCAATTCATTTGGCAGATAATCTTCCTGCTGAAGACTGCTGACCCTCTTCTGATAATGCTACTCACCTGGCTGTCTCTTGCTGATCTGCATACTTGTTCAGTGGTGAGTGACTCAAAAAGCAGAGAAGCCATTGACAGCCACCATTTTGGTGAAGCCCAGCTTTACTGTCAGCTGATGTCCACACAGCTACCACGCTGATCCAGAGAGGCCAGTCACACACCGCTCTAAGCTACGACCCTTTTGGGTTAAGGTAAGCGCTCTGTGAGCTCACTACCAGGAACTCACTACCAGCGGACATTTGTCCAGCCGACCGTTTTGCAGCGGACAAATGTTTCTTAGCATGCTAAGAAACATGTCCGCTGAAATCCTGTCCGTCGGACATGTTCGGTCGTCTGTACAGACTCACCGTACATGTCCGACCGGCCGCCATCCCTCGCATGCGTCGAATTACTTCGATGCATGCGTGGAAGCATTGAACTTCCAGGGCCGCGCACGTCGCCGAGTCATAGTCGCGGCGAAGGCGCGGCCTCGTCACCGCGTATTGTGTACGCGCGGATTTCTGTATGATGGTGTGTACAACCATCATACAGAAATCTCCGGCCGGACATGTTCGCTGAAAACGGTCCGGCGGACCGTTTTGAGCGGACTGTCCGGTCGTCTGTACGAGCCCTAATAGGATCATTGATTGTTGTTTGCACTAGGCACTTTATTATGATTTTTGTCATTCGTATATTTGATTATTGACCACTAGGTTAGCCACTTTGACCACTTTAATTAATGTATAGGCTTTAATGAGCATTTTTCTAGATTGTTCTGTATATCGAACTGTTGTAGCAACGAAAACAAAGCATTTTTTTTATGTCGGATCTTTAGGATTTCGGATTCTGCGCGTTCATTTTCGTTTGTTAAAACGATAACGAAAACACCCTAAATTCGGACGAAAACAAATGCACATGTCTAGTAAATCTAACAATTATCAAAGGTACAGCAGTCCCCAGAGTGCAGCACTATTCACTTGTCAAATAGCCTGCTGATGTTAAATGATCCATACTTGTGAGATATCATTCATTTGACCATGGGTCAGCTTCAACACTTCCAATATTGCACCCGTTTAGGAGAGAGAGTAATATAGACAGCCGGATGGCCCCTTACCAGAATTGGTGGACTGCTATCACGGGAGTCAAACTTGCCTTGTACCAAAAGGAAGACGGCTTCAGATGTTCACACCGACAGCCAGTCTAGTACACAAACACCTCTGTACAGGGATCACTTAAACATTATAGCCTTTGGGTTGATGTCTGGTTGTTCACCTCACCTCCGATTAGCTGCTCCAAACTCTCTGTGAAGATAGTTAATCGTTGGGGCGTGACCAAGATGGTGACAGGGCTGGACGTCTAGGAGCGGAGCTCTGCACTAACGGAGGGTATATCATCCTGCTATTTCACCCTGCCTGGCTAAGACCACTCTAACCTTCCTCATCGGCTTGTGTCCTGCCTCAAGAACAATGGGGGGACTCGTAAATCACAATGCGTGGGAACCCCGGCCCGATATTCTGGAATGGCTGTGCACGTGGAGGAGACTTTCAATATGGCGACGCAAACCTCGGAGGCCAACGCAGCCCTCACAGAGAATGCTAACTTTTCGGCACTCATGCAGGCCATCAATGGATGTCAGGCAGCGCTCACCACAAAGATCGACTCCCTGCAGCTCGAGATGGGCCTTATGATAAAGGACTATGAAAAGATCCACCGGTGGGTGGATGAGGCCGAACGTCCCGTAGGGGACACAGAGGACATGGTGAGAGATCATACTGCCACCCTGCATACTATCCAGGTCCGGCTGAAACATTTGGAGGCCAAGTCAGAAGACGCAGAGAACAGTAATCAACGCAATAATTTACGGATCATTGGACTCCCTGAAGGGACTGAAGGCCCGACATCCCTGCCTTCACTGAACATCTCCTCTGTACACTCTTCCCCCAGGTGCCCTTTTCATCTCACTTTGTTGTGAAGTGGGCTCATAGGATGCCTCCTACCCACGGGCCTCTGGGGACACCCCCGCACACATTCATCTTTAAATTGATGAACTTTCGGGACCGGGATCTCATACTCCAAGAGGCCCGGAAGATGGATATCATCCGCCATGAGGCTGCCCGCCTCATGTTTTTCCCGGACTTCTCTGTGGATACTCAAAAACAGCGGAAGTTGTTTGATGCTTTTAAGCAATCCCTTAGTACAGTATGTTGTTCCCGGCACGCTTGCGGGTGGTCGATTCTTCAGTTCTTCACTGCACCAGAGGAAGCAGCGTTGATTATACAGAGACCTTGCGACCCTAGGCCGGGTCCGCACTGTGTGAGTCATTACCTGCTTTGTGACTTCTTACTTTTTTCCCTGCCCTTGTGTGCTGGGGACATCTCTGCCAAGTGTCCGGTGTCACCCCTTTTTTCATTTCCTGCCCTTCATCCAGGTGGCTGGCTGGACTAATTTTCCTTGGACCTTCTGAACCTGCTAAGGGAGGGGACTGGCTGCTGGACAGAGGTAACTGTTCTGCTTAAACCCTGAACGATGGTCTGGCAGCCCTCCCTGGGACCCAGTGGCTTTTCTTTTCCGCTCATCTTTATACCACTGTCACGGGATTGCAGTCATTCCCTTGGCTCTGCCAAGGCACCCAGTTTTGTGGCCATCCTACCCAGCCGGGTTGTCGGCTCAAGGGAATATATTGGACAGTTTATTAGTGCCTTACCTTGTCCATTTGCGCAGCCTGGCGCTACACACAAGCAGCTCAAGTTTGTACCACTGGCTCAGCCAGGAGATCCATGATCCTTTTTTTCTCCTGCTCAGTTTGCAGCATCTCTGCTACACCCCTATGCATATAGTGCCCGGGTATACATCGCCTACTTGACTTAGAATGAACATCAAAAGAGATCTGTTTGTGTTGCCAACTTCACAGGCATAAATCGAAAATTGAAAGATAACACCCCATTTGGGACTTTAACGACAACAACTCAATAGTACAAAAAAATATATATAATAATAATTTATTCACACAATTCCAAAATATACAGTTAAATAAAAACACAAATAGTGCGTTGGTGCATGAATATCCACGAGGATTCGGTAGAGTCCAACACGTTTCGGGACAGCGTCCCTTTGTCAGGGGCTAGTATCCAAGCAGGATCACACTATATAATGCAAATAACATAATTTTAGAGTGTTATACATTAACATATTGAATGTCTGTACATAAGAGCACTTAGAGAACACAGTAATTACATGGTGTTTAGATCATACCCATCACAACACTGTAAGGGCCCATGGCTGGACAGACGTGCCCCCCAAGGAAGCGGCAAACCCCCGATAATCCAAATGACACACGGGTGAGAGGGGTCCCCAAGAAACTCCCAACAGATCTAAAAAAGACACCACCAAGGTGCGGGCATAACAGCCGCAACAGGCTCTTCAGTTCTAAAACAAAATTATATAGAATAAAATAACATACAATCCCAATATATCTTAAATAAGAAACCCCCAGAGAAAATCCCCCTTAGCAGGCATGAATGAAAAGAGGCCATACCTAAATAGTAGGACAATTGGTCTAGTTTCAGGATAATCGTAGATATCACTTATGACCAGGACCAAACAGCCAGTACACTTATTGGCGCTATCATCTGTATAAACACACAAATACTTCCCATAAGTATTGGTAAAAAATCATCATGTCCCATTGAAAAATGCCCAATGGGAAAACATAACAGTGTTGGCCCATCCATCCCCACAATGTCATGTGTGTAACATACCTCAGCACAATCTATCTAGATTTCCTGCAGCATCATCGCGTCAGCCATGACAAACATGCCGCGCGGCGATGATGGTTAAGGGAAGGGGCAGGGATGGAACACGTGGCGTCATGACGCAATCGTGCCTGAAGCTGCATGACACTAAACGTGGTGGCAGTACGCGTGACGTCACGACGCAATTACGTCCAACGTCATGCGGCAACAGAGCCCAGTGGACTAAGCCACCACCCCACACCGCAAGAGGGACACACACCTCCAGAACCATGAATACACACAAAGCCACGTGACCAGCTACGTCACACGCACCAAAAGCGTAAGCTGTAATTTACAATGCGAGGGTGCATCATATCTGGCCACATCTCTTTGACTATTCTTAGTATTGACAGGTTAACAGTGCCAATCCAGCACCATTGGTCAAGATAATGTGTACTATATATTATATACCACATATAAAGGGGACATCAAAAACAGGGGGTTAGGGTATAATACACAATTATATAGAGAGAGAGAGCATGGCAGCACCCGCCACCTACACCAAAGTGGCATCAACAAGGACCCGGGCGCAGAGCGACAGGGCACAACACCCACCAACCGTACCACACAAGGGGGCCGGCAGGTGACACGCCATACCCCACAGCCCGGGCCCGCCGATGCACGCATGGCCCCAAGGCAAGCACCCACCGGAAGATTCCGGATGGTAGCACGCCAGGCCATAAAAAAGAAGGAAAGCGGCCCACGTGCGCCGGGTGGGAGGATCCCCAAGGGTCACCGCAGTAAAACCCCCGGGGACACTAAGGTCCAGCAAGGTCCAAACCTGGGCAAAGGCAATGTCTACCATTTACACACATTACAGGGTACAAAAAGCCATCATCGCCGCTCGGCATGTTTGTCATGGCTGACGCGATGATGCTGCAGGAAATCTAGATAGATCGTGCTGAGGTATGTTACACACATGACATTGTGGGGATGGATGGTCCAACACTGTTATGTTTTCCCATTGGGCATTTTTCAATGGGACATGATGATTTTTTTACCAATATTTATGGGAAGTATTTGTGTGTTTATACAGATGATAGCGCCACTAAGTGTACTAGCTGTTTGGTCCTGGTCATAAGTGATATCTACGATTATCCTGAAACTAGACCAATTGTCCTACTATTTAGGTATGGCCTCTTTTCATTCATGCCTGCTAAGGGGGGTTTTCTCTGGGGGTTTCTTATTTAAGATATATTGGGATTGTTATGTTTTATTCTATATAATTTTGTTTTAGAACTGAAGAGCCTGTTGTTGCGGCTGCTGTGCCGGCACCTTGGTGGCGTCTTTTTTGGATCTGTTGGGAGTTTCTTGGGGACCCCTCTCACCCGTGTGTGGATTCTCAGGGAGTTTGCCGCTTCCTTGGGGGGCACGTCTGTCCAGCCATGGGCCCTTACAGTGTGGTGATGGGTATGATCTAAACACCATGTTATTACTGTGCTCTCTAAGTGCTCTTATGTACAGACATTCAATATGTTAATGTATAACACTCTAAAATTATGTTATTTGCATTATATAGTGTGATCCCGCTTGGATACTAGCCCCTGACGAAAGGACGCTGTCCCGAAACGCGATGGGCTCTACCGAATCCTCATGGATATTCATGCACCAACTCACTATTTATGTGTTTTTATTCAACTGTATATTTGGTAATTTTGTAAATAAATTAATATATATATATTGTACTATTGAGTTGTTGCTGTTAAAGTCCCAATTGGGGGGCCTACTTGACTGATGTTCATGACCCTATGTGGTTCCTAACCATACTTGTTGGGGGGATACAGGTGCTCCCAAGTTGGAATGGATGCACAGGGTGGGAGGGGGGGTGGAGTTGGGGTTTATGCTTTTTGTTTGGTTGCATTTATTTTATGTCTAAGTTTTACATTAGTTTATGAAGAAATTTTGTTTTTACATGCAACACAGATTCTGCAGACAATTCTGCTGCCGGAAGGCTGTCAATGGTGGAAATCCCCCTCGGGGGCTGTGTTCCCTGATCCAGATGCGGGGCTGAACCCCTCCATTATATCCCCATGCAATCCCTTATGGCCCCCTGACAGTAATCTCTTGGAATGTTGGGGGGATGAAGTCTAAAATAAAATGTGCCCTGGTCTTTATATTTCTCATACAATACTCCCCTGATATATGCATTCTGCAGGAAACACACCTGGTGGGCCCTCGGGTGACTGCCTATGGTTCTTATCTAGGTACTGGGTCTCAGATGAGCGTGTCAAACCTGAGATGGATTAGCTTTAGAACCCCTTGCAATTCGCCATTAAATTACACCCAGATATTGGTGGTTATCCATTAGAATCCTCCCAATCTAAACTCTGTATGTATGCGGATGACGTTATGATCTTTCTGACCCAACCCCAAACCTCCCTTCCTAACTTGCTCACTGTACTGGATAAATTTGCCTTTATTTCTGGACTTAAGGTGAACATGACTAAGTCTACTGCCCTTCCCATAAATATACCCTCTGCCCAGTGTGAAGCTCTCCGTAAGTCTTTCCCATTCCAATGGTCAAAGGTTAAGATCCCTTATCTTGGCATCTACAGCACTCTACAATACTCGTCTATCTTTGCTGCTAATTATTTACCTTGTGTCCCGGTTACAGAGCCTACTTAAAACTTGGAGCTCGTACCGCATTTCATTCTTGGGCAGAGTGATAGCGGTCAAAATGACCCTTTTACCGAAGCTTCACAGATAGCGCAATGGAATATTCCAGAATCAAAAGTACCCTGGGTTAAGTTTCAAGCTGACTCCGTCTTACCCTATTGCCTCTCGTCTATATTATGGTCGCCCTCCAATATTATGCATAAGCTTGCGCCCCTCAACTCGATCGTATCCCACGCTCTTATCCTCTGGCACCGTTATAAAAACAAACTCGGATTAATCTCACCCTCCCCTCCAAGCCTGTCTTTTCTTGGGGAACCATTGTTTCCCTCAGCATTTCATAACTATGTTTGGTGGAAATCCAATTCCCTGACTACATTAGCAGATCTCCAAATTGGAGATTTGTTTGCCTTGTTTGAACTACTGCGCACACAAAAACAGATCCCACTTCGGGAATACCTCCATTTTATGCAAATTAGACATTTTTATATTTCCCATTATGGTCTAACTCCTTCCTCCCCCTCTACTGCCTACGAACGGATATGCCGAGAAACACCTAGAGCTTATGCCGCGTACAGACGATCATTTTTCGGCATGTAAAAAACAAAGTTTTTCAGCACCTAGAAAAAAAAATTATTTTTTTCCAACTTCATCTTTAAAACGACGTTGCCCACACACGATCGTTTAAAAAAAAATGCTCTAGCAAAGTGCGGTGACGTACAACACGTACGACGGCACTATAAAGGGGACGTTCCATGCGGATGACGCCACCCTTGGGGCTGCTTTAGCTGATTTTGTGTTAGTAAAAGACGATTTGCTCTTTTCTGTCTGTTACAGCGTGCTTACTCCATTACGAACGGTAGTTTTACCAGAACGAGTGCTCCGTCTCATAACTTGCTTCTGAGCATGCGCGGGTTTTTAACGTCGTTTTAGCCCACACACGATCATTTTTTACAACCCGAAAAACGACAGAGTTTAAAACATTGTTAAAAAAAAGCAGCATGTTCTAATGTATATTTTTTTTGTCATTTTTCAGAACCCGAAAAATTATGTGAAAGCCACACACAATCATTTTAAATGACATTTTTTAAAAACATAGTTTTTTTCATGCCGAAAAATGATCGTGTGTACGCGGCATAAGGGTCTCATTTTGACTCTTTATAAAACTTCTTTGGCTTCAGGTTTTTCGGATGATCCTCTTTACAGACTAAAGTGGGAAACTGACTGTAACGTACACTTCACACCGGATGATTGGGACGCCATGCTGTCAAACCTTCGGAGGGCCACTAAATCACTAGCGGTTAGAGAAACGGCATATAAGGTGTAACAGGAGTCACATTTGGGCACAGATTGAGCCAGGAAATAAAGAGACATATATTGGATTGTTTTAACATGGACAGTAATCTACCACACATTCCTTAATGTCTGTAAAGAATATTGTGACCCTACCGGTCAATAATGACTCTTTTCAATGATTAGCCCTGGCTAGTGACACGTTAAATGAAAGGCCTTCCATTGTGTGAGGCTGTCGAGATGCTAACTAAGACTGCTTCTGTGGATTGAAACTGAGGGTCAGCCTGGCTCCTAGACCTCTCATTATGTATACTGTTTATGTGTGGAATGTACTTGTCGGAGACGTAAAGTCTGGGGGATAATTAACTCTGAATATCATTATGTAAAAGAATGTGATTGAAGCCCCCTCATGGTGTGATGAGGGGGGGTGGAGAGTTTGATTGTTCCTGTGATTTCTGTAACCTGTTGTACTGCATATAAGAAAGCTAAGAAACCGTTAAAGTTGTCATTCATTTTGAAACCAGAAAGCACAGAGCTGTGTGTCTCGTCTTATTCTGGGAAATGGGATGGATCGGGTCCTGTTGGTTGGAGTGTCGATAAGCTGTCTTGGATGGAATGGAATATCGTGAATGGATTTAACCCCAGTCCCATTTGGGGTTCCGTTACAATTGGTGGCAGCGGTGGGATAATTCCATTGCTTAAAGGACAGCTACAAGGACTACTGGAGAACCGTGGCAGACCAGCCAGCAACCATGAGAAGATGGACGTGATCACAGAACTTGTCCAAATGGATGGAGCGGAAAGACCCAACTTAACGGAAAGGCCCAGCTTAACAGACAGGACCCCGGAGGAGGCAAGTTTTGATCGGGCTGTCAAACTAAGCCTGGCACACTATGGTCCTAACCCTCCACCGGAGATCATCAAGTTATAGCTGCTGTGGACGCAAATTGGCTACGGCAAAGACGTTCTGCAGCAGCAGAAGTCACAGCAGCACCAACTGAAAGGAGAAAGAGATACATTTTGCTGCTTTTAAGAACTTCATTGAAACTGAAGGGGAGATTGATGGGTACCTTGCTGATTTTGAACGGCAATGTGCCCTACACCGGGTGCCCACAGAGGAATGGGTTACCATTTTGTCTGGGAAATTGTCCAGCCGGGCCAGTGAAGCGTTCAGGGCCATCCCAGACAAGGATATTATGAACTATGGACTGGTAAAAGAAGCACTTTTGGCCAGGTATGCCGTCACACCGGAGGCATACCGGAGGCGGTTCCGAGAGACGAGCAAGCAGACTGGAGACTCATATACTGAGTGGGCATGCCGCCTACACTGCACAGCATCCCACTGGGTCGATGGATGCCAAGCAGAATCTGGGGAAGAGGTGCTGCAGGTGTTCCTGCTGGAGCACTTCTTTGACAAACTGTCCCGGGAAGTCAGAGAGTGGATCTGGGACAGAAACCCTTTCTCCTTGTCTGAAGCAGCTCGCCTGGCGGACAAATACACAGACGCCCGCAAACTGGACAACTCTGTGGTCAAAACCACAGCTCTGGTGGATTATCGATCAGCGGCACCCCCGCCGGCTATTGCCTACAAACCCCAGTCGGACCGTCCTACAACCCCACCTCCAGCGGCCACTTATCCTCAGCAGCCTAGGTTCAACTCCCAGGACTACTCACAGCCCATCAGGTGTTTTGGGTGTAAACAGCTAGGACACAGAAAGCTAGACTGTCCATTGAATCCACCCAGGCAGTCACAGTCATGGAGACAGCCAGAAAGGGGCCCACTGCATTGAGGAAGAACATTGGGGCGTTCTGCACGAGGCAGATCCTATACAAGCAGCTAACCAGGACAACAGGCAGCAACACAGGCAGACTGTCCGGGTCAATGGAAAGGTAACCAATGGGCTACGCGATACTGGGGCCACGATGACCAAGCTACAGAAGAAACTCATCCCAGAGAGCCAGCACACCGGAGACACCGTAGCCGTAAGAGTAGCGGGAGGCACCATCTTCTGGCTACCCGTTGCCCGGGTTCACCTGGATTGGGAGGTTGGTTCAGGACATGTGAATGTGGGGGTGATGAAGGATTTGCCAGCAGATGTACTACTGGGGAATGATTTGGCCCCCCTTGTTTCTGCGTACGCCCCGATGTGCCCCGCTGAAGCCCACACAGTGACTACCTGTGCCCCAACCCGCGTTGCTGGAACCAACTCGCTTGCTTCTGAGACCCGGGTAAGACTACCTTCCCCGACATGTACTGTAGATCCGGCACAATAACACAGCCAAAAATGGAAATGTCACAAGTTGGCCAGTGAGAAATCAGAGATGCAACGACACTACGTCATGTATTATGAGATGTCCCGTGGCTTGAACATTGAAATGCACAAACAGGCTGAAATTGTCAAAAGATTAAATGGGATTTGCATCCAGGTGTTGCCTTATCTCTCCCAAGAGCATCAGCAACAGGTTTTGGGAGCCATTGAGAGAGCAAAGCAAGTGACTGTTCCAGAACTGAATTCCATTATTCACCTTCACCATCAGCTACCGACCTGGTAAGCCAAATGGCAATGCTGATGGTTTATCCCGGCAAACAGACGTCATCCCGGCCTCCTAGTTCCGGACATCCCCCAAGTTGACCTGAAAAGGATCAAGCCGGGTCTGCCGGAGTGTTCCACAAGGAGGGAGCCATGTAACAGGAGTCACTTTTGGGCACAGATTGAGCCAGGAAATAAAGAGACATATTTTGGATTTTTTTAACATGGACAGTAATCTACCATACATTCCTTAATGTCTGTAAAGAATATTGTGACCCTACCGGTCAATAATGACTTTTCAATGATTAGCCCTTGTGATGGACTTTTTACCTATATGCTTCAGTTTAATCCTCCCTGCACGTTTAAGGCTGTTAATTGTATATACTCTTCTGCAGCTAGCCCCGTTTCAAATGTTAATTGTTCTAGCCCTGTGTTTACTGGTTACTGTGATTAGATAAGTGGCTCATGTTAATTATGCTGATTGCTTCATTGTGGTAATTATCTCTCTATATGCGGTGCCGAACCGGCTAGATACTGACTAGTTCAAAGAAATATCTTTATTTCAAAGGAGCTGTATTGAAGACCCCCCACTGTGTAAGGGGGGGCGGAGATTTGTCATTGTAACAGTTGTAACCACATATAAGCTCTGGTTTTTACTATTAAAACTCTGTGTTATACCAGCATTAAGCCTTGGCTCATGTATGGATGCTGCTGTGATTTCTTTTATGGGAAGAAGGGAATGCTTGACGGGGATATCATACCAATATCGTCACAAATTGGTTGGCAGCAGCGGGATCTTCCCTTCTACTCTCCTTTACACCCAGGTTTCCAAGCAGACACTGGGAACAGTGAATGGAAGGCTGCTACACCCTGCTTAAAAGAAATACACTGAAAGAACTACTGGAAGTTCGTGGAAGGATTGCTAGCAACAAAACCAAGCGGGTCATCATAGCAGAATTAATGGAGCTAGACCAGGAGAACGGGATTGCAGCAACGCCAGCAGTACAAGAGATGGAGACACCAGTGATTCAGGAGGAGTCACCAACCAACAAGCTAATGAGAGAGAAGCTAGCGTGGTTCGGCCCGAACCCAATGCCGGATGTGGTGCTGAAAGTGATGGACCTGTTAGCGAAGGAGGCTAAAGAAATAAGAGACGCAGAGCTACAGTTAAAACTGGCAGCAGTCCAACAAGCAGCCGCACCTTCTACGAACAGTGAGTACAGCACAGCAGACGCAAGGAAGATTCCGTTTAGCGCTTTTAAAGCTTTTGATGAAAAGGACTGTGAGATTGATAACTACCTGGCGGATTTTGAGCGACAATGTAACCTGCACCGAATAGCTAGAGGAGAGTGGGTTTCAATATTGTCAGGCAAACTGTCAGGCAAAGCTTCTGATGCTTTCCGGACCGTGCCAGATCAGGATATCCATAGCTACGCCAGGGTTAAAGAAGCGCTCCTGGCTCGTTATGCAGTAACCCCAGAGTCCCACCGACAGAAGTTCAGGGACTCACGCAAAACCACGAAAGACTCTTACGCAGAATGGGCATGCCAGCTGTCCCTGTCGGCCTCTAACTGGGTTAACAGCAGCCAGGCCACCACCGCAGAGGACATTTTGCAACTAATGCTCCTGGAGCAATTTTACAATCACATCCAGACGGATGTCAAAGATTGGGTGAGAGATCGCAGGCCCATGACTCTACCAGAGGCCGCGAAGTTGGCGGATGAATATGCGGATACTCGCAAGACAAACCAGGTCACACCACGGGTACAACCTCCACGACCAACGGCGCCCTCACACCCACCAGCCGCTAGATACCAACCTCCTAACAGACCGATGACATCTAGCCCTCGCTATCCACGCCAGGAGGACAACGAACAACGCTGCTTCCGGTGCAAACAGCTCGGTCACTTCAAGCAAAATTGCCCCATGAACGACAACACCAGGTCAAATTGGTCTCAACCTGGGTACCGCCCACCAGCAGCAGCCCATTGTGTAGACTCGGCTTGGGATCCCCAGGAGCTGGGTCAGGAAGAACCATTGGGCCCCCTTTACGAAGCCCTCACGGTACAATCTGTTATTACGGACAACCGGAAACACCATTGTCAGCTGGTCATGGTTAACGGAAAAACCGCCCGAGGATTAAGAGACAGTGGGGCGACCATCACGTTGGTACAAAGACACCTTATTACTGCATCAGAGAAACCGGGGAAATCAATTGCTGTGAAAGTGGCAGGGGGGGCAGTATACCGTATTCCTACTGCACAGGTACACCTGGACTGGGGTGCGGGAGCTGGCGATGTTCATGTGGGCGTCATGAAAGACTTACCTTCTGAAGTCATCTTGGGCAACGACATTGGGCCCCTGACTTCGGCGTTCGCCTCTACCACCGCTCAGGAGGCCCACGCAGTAACCACCAGAGCACAAAGTCGCGCTGCCGAGAGCCATCCGCTTCCTACCGAGACCCAGGTAAGCCAACCCAACCTACCCTTGACTGTGGAACCCCTACCCTGGGACACCCCAGAGGACTTTGTGCGGGAGGTGACCGGAGACCCTTCCCTCAGAAAGTATCGAGAGAAAGCCAGGAGGGGCCAAGGGGGGTTAGAGAAGGAGCAATTTATCTGGGAGGAAGGCCGCTTGTACAGGCTCACCGAGACCCGGGGTAATGCCCCAGGGCCTAAGCAAAAACGCCAGCTGGTAGTTCCCCGGAAGTACCGGCAGGAGTTATTGAGGATTGGGCACGACGTACCCTTGGCAGGCCATTTGGGAATACGCAAGACAGGGTATCGGATAACCCAGAACTTTTTCTGGCCTGGGGTATCCGACGACGTCAGGGCGTATTGTCAAACGTGCGAGGTATGCCAACGTATAGGTAAAAAGGGAGACCACCCAAAGGCTAAACTAGTTTCCATGCCCATTATTGAAGAACCGTTCACAAGGGTAGCCGTGGACATTATAGGGCCCCTGGCCCAACCTAGCCGTTCCGGCAAGCGGTATATACTCACCGTAGTAGACTACGCCACCCGTTACCCCGAAGCGCTAGCTCTCTCTAACATACAGGCTGAGACTGTAGCAAAGGCCCTAGTTAAAGTATTTTCCCGAGTAGGCTTTCCCAAGGAGGTTCTGTCCGACCAAGGTACCCAATTCACGGCCGAGGTAACCCAGCAGATATGGAAAACCTGTGGAGTTAAATCCCTGACTAGCTCCCCATACCACCCCCAGACTAACGGCCTGTGCGAGCGCTTCAATGGAACGCTAAGGCAAATGTTGAAATCGTTCACAGGGGCGTACAAGGATTGGGAGCGATTCCTGCCGCACCTTCTCTTTGCCTACCGAGAGGTACCGCAGGAATCGACCGGATTCTCACCCTTCGAACTTCTCTATGGGAGGCGGGTGAGGGGGCCCTTAGATCTCATCAAGGATCACTGGGAGGGGCAAACAGAAATTGAGGGGACCCCGGTTGTACCTTATGTCCTGGAGCTGAGGGATCGCATGGAGGAATTAGCCCAGACAGTGCGAGAGAACCTCCAGGCGGCCCAACAGCGCCAGAAGGTATGGTATGACCGACGGGCTAGGCACCGGAGCTTTCAGATAGGCCAAAAGGTCATGGTATTAAGGCCGGTCCGAACAGACAAGCTCCAGGCTGCCTGGCAGGGCCCCTATAAAGTTATAGGACAGATATGCGACACTACCTACACGATAGCCAGTTGCGAGGATGAAGATGTGAAACGAACCTTTCACATCAACATGCTCAAGGCCTATCAGGAACGGGCAGAGGAGGTAGCCGCTATCTGTGCACCAGCAGGAGAAGACACAGAGACCCTACCCCTTCCCGACCTATTGGGCAGTAGCGAAGGGATGACCCAGATAGAGAAAGTCCAGCTAGGTGAACAGCTGGAGCCGCAAGAGCGGGCTCAAGCTGGCCGCTTACTAGAAGAAAAACAGGCCACATTCTCTCAGGAGCCTGGATACACACGCCTAGCCGTACACAAGGTGGAGACTCCAGGACAGACACCCCTGAGACAGCCTCCTTACCGTATCCCCGAAGCAGTCCGGGAAGGAATGCGGAAGGAGATAGATGAGATGCTTCGGCTAGGCGTAATCGAACCCTCAGAAAGTCCTTGGGCCTCGCCGGTAGTCTTAGTGCCAAAGAAGGATGGGACAACCCGCTTCTGTGTAGATTACCGGCGCCTCAACGACAAGACAGTTACGGACGCCTATCCGATGCCACAGATGGACGAGCTGCTTGACCGTATCTCTGCAGGGAAGTATCTGACCACAATAGACCTATGCAAGGGATATTGGCAGATTCCTCTAGCAGAAGATGCCAGACTCAAGTCGGCCTTCATCACCCCGTTCGGCCTATACCAATTCCGGGTTATGCCGTTCGGGATGAAGAACGCCCCGGCCACCTTCCAACGGATGGTGGATCAGTTACTTGGGGGTCTCCAGAGCTTTGCATGCGCTTATCTGGATGACATCGCCATCTACAGCGATACATGGGAAGCGCACCTAGAGCACGTAGGGGTAGTATTGGATAGGATCAAGGGGGCCGGGCTGACCCTGAAACCCGACAAATGTCATTTGGGTATGGCAGAGGTACAATATTTGGGCCACCGAGTAGGATGTGGTAAGCAACGGCCGGAGCCGGCCAAGATCGAGGCCGTTGCCAATTGGCCCACTCCCCACACCAAGACACAAGTCATGGCTTTCTTGGGCACAGCCGGCTATTACAGACGCTTTGTACCCGACTATAGCGCCCTGGCCAAACCCCTGACCGACTTGACCAAAAAGAAGCTACCCCGACAAGTCCTGTGGTCCCCGGAATGCGAGGTGGCTTTCCAAACCCTAAAGACTGCTCTGGTTAATGCTCCGGTGTTGGTTACCCCAGATCCTAACAAAAGATTTATTGTCCACACAGATGCTTCAATGTTTGGACTGGGGGCAGTACTAAGCCAGATCGGGGAGGATGGAGGAGAGCACCCGGTGGCATACCTGAGTCGGAAGCTGTTGCCAAGGGAGGTCAGTTACGCCACCATTGAAAAAGAGTGTTTGGCCTTGGTATGGGCACTCAAAAAGCTCACACCTTACCTTTATGGCCGGGCTTTCACTCTCATCACCGATCACAACCCCTTGGTGTGGCTTAACCGGGTTTCAGGGGACAACGCCCGTTTGCTACGCTGGAGCTTGACCTTACAGCCCTATGACTTTACGATTCATTACCGCCCAGGCAAGCAAAACGGGAATGCTGATGGATTGTCACGCCAAACGGAGTTAACCTCGGACTAAAAGCTCTGAACCCGTCAACCCTACTGGACCAGGAAAGGTCCAACCGGGTTTTCCGGAGCAGGGAGAAGAAGGGGGGCCATTGTGGTGGACTTTTTACCTATATGCTTCAGTTTAATCCTCCCTGCTCGTTTAAGGCTGTTAATTGTATTTACTCTTCTGCAGCTAGCCCTGTTTCAAATGTTAATTGTTCTAGCCCTGTGTTTACTGGTTACTGTGATTAGATAGGTGGCTCATGTTAATTATGCTGATTGCTTCATTGTGGTAATTATCTCTCTATATGCGGTGCCGAACCGGCTAGATACTGACTAGTTCAAAGAAATATCTTTATTTCAAAGGAGCTGTATTGAAGACCCCCCACTGTGTAAGGGGGGGGCGGAGATTTGTCATTGTAACAGTTGTAACCACATATAAGCTCTGGTTTTTACTATTAAAACTCTGTTATACCAGCATTAAGCCTTGGCTCATGTATGGATGCTGCTGTGATTTCTTTTATGGGAAGAAGGGAATGCTTGACGGGGATATCATACCAATATCGTCACAGCCCTGGCTAGTGACACGTTAAATGAGCCTGGCTCTTGAAAGGCCTTCCATTGTGTGAGGCTGTTGAGATGCTAACTAAGACTGCTTCTGTGGATTGAAACTGAGAGTCAGCTTGGCTCCTAGACCTCTCATTATGTATACTGTTTATGTGTGGAATGTACTTGTAGGAGACGTAACGTCTGGGGGATAATTAACTCTGAATATAATTATGTAAAAGAATGTGATTGAAGCCCCCCCATGGTATGATGAGGGGGGGTGGAGAGTTTGATTGTTCCTGTGATTTCTGTAACCTGTTGTACTGCATATAAACAAGCTAAGAAATCATTAAAGTTGTCATTAATTTTGAAACCAGAAAGCACAGAGCTGTGTGTCTCGTCTTATTCTGGGAAATGGGATGGATCGGGTCCTGTTGGTTGGAGTGTCAATAAGCTGTCTTGAATGGAATGGAATATCATGAACGGATTTAACCCCTGTCCCATTTGGGGTTCCGTTACATAAGGTAATGACCAGATGGTACTACACTCCATCCAGACTCCAGGTGATGTTCCCAGGAGCATCTGGATTGTGCTTTAGGGCTGTCAGATGAGGGGCACATTCAGACATATATTTTGGGATTGTGGGTTCCTCGCCCCTGTTTGGAAAAAGTCGACTGCTGTCGCCTCTGCGATATCTGGGGACCTCTTTGGAACACACGATCCCAATGTGTTTACTGGGAGCGACGATCCTTCGCAGGGAAGATTGTCTTATACATACAAAGGCCCATATTCACAAAGCACTTGCGCCAACGTATCTCGAGATGCACGGCGTAAGTGAAAATATGCGCCGTCGTATCTGTGGGCCGTGCCCACAAAACTAGATACGCCTGAAAATAGGCTTCACCCGACCGACGTAACTTGCCTACGCCGGCGCATATTTACGCTGGACGCATCTGGCGCTCCCATTGATTTTCTATTCAAATATGGGAGATACGGCGATTCACAACGTACTTGCGCCCGGCGCAGGCTACGCGATGTGCGCGTAAGTTGTACGTCCGGCCTAAAGTTATTCCTCATAAAGCAGGTGTAACTCAGCAACAGACGTGCACAGGTCAGCTGGAGAGCAGCTGCAGCAGCACCGTTACAGACAAGCTGAGCAACCACACTTGCAGGACAACACATCCGTATGCCAACATGCCAGGATATACCGAACGCGCATGAACGTCTTTGGCATGGGGGAATCGGAGGTGTATCGCATCTTCAGATTCAGCCCTGATGCCATCCTAGAATTAGCCACAGCCCTGCATGATGAAATCACCAGCCAGACAGAACGCTCACATGCAGTGCAGCCACTGGTCAAGGTACTGGCAACACTGCATTTCCTTGCCAGTGGATCATTCCAACGTACAAGTGGAGTCGTGTCTGGGATGTCACAATCCACCATGAGCAGATGCGTGCACCAGGTTGTCCCCGCACTCCTCAGGCCTCGTACACACGACAGAGAAACTCGACGTGCTTGGCACGTCGAGTTCCTCGTCTCGTTTTGGGATGAAGCCGCCGAAGAGCTCGGTGGGCCGCCTTCTCCTATAGAACAACGCGGCCAACGAGAAAATAGAGAACATGTTCTCTATTTTCTCGTCGAGCTCCTCGGCGGCTCCATCGAGCCAAAACTGTACAGACGACAGAGATTCTCGGCAGAATCCGGGTTTTGACCGAGTTTCTCGGCGAATTCTGCCGAGAATCTCTGTCGTGTGTACGAGGCCTCACACGCATGTCCCACCACATCATCAAACCCACCCATGAGCATCTGCGGCAGAAGGCAATGCAGGATTTCTACAGAATTGCCGGATTCCCACGCACCGTGGGGGCCATTGATTGAACACATGTGGCACTACGGCCCCCCCGTGCCACAGAGCACATATACCGCAATCGTAAGCAGTGGCATTCCATCAACGTCCAGGTGATAGCCGATGCCCAATGCCTCATATGGCACGTCCGTGCCAAACACCCAGGGGCCAGCCACGACAGCTACATATACCATCAAAGCAACATCCCAACAGAATTCGAACAGAACATGTACAGGGACAGCTGGCTGGTTGGTGAGTGACATGGGTGTCAGGCATGACTATCTGACCCCATGATGCAGACGTCACAAGGGGCACATGCACGACTAACATCCTCCTGTCTTTTCCCTTCCAGGTGACTCTGCATATGCACTTGGGCCCCATCTCCTGACTCCATACCGGAATCGCCAAACCAGAGGCCAGAGAAGATACAATGCTGCACACATACGTACCTGTGCAGTGGTGGAGCGCACATTTGGCATCCTGAAGTTAGCGCTCACATCCTGAAGGCTGTCAGAGATGGAGCTGCTCTGCTCAGCCTGCTGCGTGAGGCACTGCTGCACAGCCAATGTGCATTCAGCCTGGGTCTTGGCTGAGGAGGCCAGGCTGTCTGCCACACGGCGCAGGTCACCGGCTAGAGCACCCATATGGCGTGTCTGCCGGGCCTGATTCCTCTGCAGCCCTTCTTGGAGGGCTCCGGGTACACCCCTGGTCTTCCGTATAGCCTTCCTGGGAGATGGAGAGGCTTGTGCCCGTCCGGACGGGGTAGCCCGAGAGGGGGTAGACCTGATGGGGGGAGGTGTCTGAGGGTCCGGGGAAGGTGGAAGCCTCCTCATAATAGAGGCATTCCTCCTGGTGGAGATCCACCGGCTCCTCCACAACAACCTCTAGAGGAGAGGTGTGGGCACTCCCCTCCACCAATATTACCGGGCTTCCCAGGGGGTCAGGCTGAGGCACAGGATGTTCCGGGGATGGCATGGGTCGGCAGACGACGGCCCAGCTCCCTCCAGCACATCTGTGGATTTGTGGACACAAAACATTCACATGTTGGTGGACCCACACACTTGTTACATGTTCCCTTCCACCCCCTCACATGATACACACCGAATGGAGGATAAAACACACTAATCTGTCCTCAAGTCCTGCTCACTGGAGTCAAAGCCCTCCATGCCCTCCACCTGCTCCTGCTCCAGACAGCTGGCGATAACCTCCTCCTCATCAGTCAACTGCAGAGCAGAAGCTGGTCCTAATCCCGTGCCCCTGGCGTGCCTCCTCATACTGGCCAGCTTATCCCGGACCCGACGTCTCATATCATTGATCTTCTTATTGATATCGTCGGGGGTCCTGGTCTCATGCCCAAGGGCATTGACATCCAGGGTGATCTTCTCCTGGATCTCCCTCTTACGTGCCCTGCTGGTCCTGGGCACCATAGAGGTACACATCATATTTGGCTATAGCAGATAGCAGTATAGCCCTCTCCTCCTTCGAAAGATTTCTCTTCCTCCTCTCCTTAGCAGCTGCCATGGCTCAACAAAAGTACTTTGCTTCAGGGGGGGAAACAAGCAAACGGATGTACTTTTGTGCCGGACGGGCGTATGGCTGGGCGTATTTTTGCGCTCGGCGTAAGCCGGTGGACCGGCGTATCCCAGGAAGTTGCGCCAGCGTAGTTGTGAGCATGCGCACAGGGGAGCGGTCATACATCCAAGTCACTGCGCATGCTCCGTTCATGATATGCTGGGCGTAAAACACTGCTCCACGCTCGAACCATCATTTGCATGGGGTCACACCCACTTCCACCTACGTCGCCTTCGAAATCGACGCAGCTTTGGGAGCACTGGCTTCCTGAATTTCATGCTTGCCTCTCTGCGCTGCGTCAGCGTAGCACAAAGGAGATACGCTACGGCAGCATAAATATGCACCGATGTCTGTGAATCCGGGCCTATCTGTATAGCTACTCTCTAGCCATCGCTCTTCACTGGAAGTCCCCTGTTATACCCCTAACCTCTATTTATGATAGAATTGATATGGTGATGATTATGGAGAGGATATTATATACTCTACAGGATAAGATACATCTATTTGATAGTAGATGGGAACTTTGGAAGACACATAAGCACATTTTGTTGGAATGAAGCTAAAGTCTATATGAGATTGTTATGCCATGACAAACAAGACCGTTTGTATTTCTTATTCAGGTCTTTTTCTGTATGCTTTGGAATTGCTCTTTTGTTTTTTTTTGTCTTATTTATTTTTATATTATGCTTTGAATGTCTTTTCTCATGATATACACTTTTACATGATTATCTGATGTCTTTCTCTATGATTTCTATTTTTTGTTTTGCCTTTTTAATACTACAATAAAAACGTTGGTAATCAAAAAACCTGAGATGGAGTTGGCCATTACGGAATATTAGGCCCCTGACCCTATTGGGATTGAGACTCCTGCCTGTTTTAAAGAATTAAAAACTTATATCAAGCAGCAGTATAGGTCCACTATTGGGGCGGCACGCTCGTCCTCCCAGGCTTCACTTGCCCAGGCTGAGGCTACTGCCCAGAGATTGGAGGCTGGCAATGTTGAAACCGGGGAGGAGAGTCATCTGCTTGTGGCACTGAGGGAGGTTCAGCTCCTTAGGCTCTTGGCAGCAAAGAAAAAATACTCTATCAATCACAAAGGGTATTCGAGCAGGGAGAGAGGTTGGGTCGTATGCTCGCCTGGCTCTCCAGAGAGCCTGCAGTTACCACCGACATAGCTAACATTAGGGATGGGTCAGGAAGGTTCCTATCGGATCCGGAAGACATAAATGTCTGGTTTTCAGCCTACAATAGGGACTTATACTCATCTAGAGCAGAGTACACCCCCATAGAATGCCAGTCCTTCCTTGATGATCTTAACTTCCCCACTCTATCAGAAGGCGCACGTTTGACATTGGAGGCCCCTATTACTCTGAAGGAGGTTCAGGTGGCAGTGACCTCTATGCAGGCCGACAAGACCCCGGGGGGGAGGATGGCCTTCCAGCCAAGTTCTTCAAGGCGCATTGCACCTCGCTGGCTGCACGACTTTGAGAGACCCTCTTGACATCTCTTAGAGACGTCTCTTAATCAGTGGCGGTGCAGGTATAGAGGGCGCTGGAGCGCCGCCACCTCTGGCTCCCGCACACGCCACTGATCACAATATACATAGATTTATGCATTGCATGAATCTATGTATTGCTGCTGAATATTCAGATGGCCGGCTCCCTGGTGAGCGCCGGCCATCTGAATAACGGCGGCTGTGGAAGTGCCTATCAGCCAGCGGCTCTGATAGGCTTTCCGATTACAGCCCTCAGGCTGTAGTCGGCTTCCACGGGGGGTGCTTTCCTTGGATAAGAGTGACAGGCGTCTCAGCCAACCGGGTTCACTGGTTCTGGTTACCGGTAACCTGATTGGCTGAAGCGTCACCGAGGGCGGGAGAAGACATCGAGGGACGGTAGAAGCATGGCTGACCCCAGAAAGGTAAGTGTCAGGCAGGGGGGGGGGCATTTTTTCAGGTCACAGTGGCAGCCAGCATTTTACTGGGCACAGTGGCGACAATTGCGAGGTACAGTGGCTACAATTGCTGGGCACAGTGGTGACAATTGCTGGGCACAGTGGTGACAATTGCTGGGCACAGTGGTGACAATTGATGGCACAGTGGTGACAATTGATGGCATGGCACAGTGGTGACAATTGATGGGCACAGTGGCGATAAATGATGGCACAGTGGCTGCGTTTGATTGCATGGCACAGTGGCTGCATTTGATGGGCACAGTGGCTGCATTTTATGGGCACAGTGGTTGCAATTGATGGGCACAGTAGCTGAGTTTGATGGGCACAGTGATGCTGCAATTGTTTTTTTTTTTTTTTTTTTTCATTTGTTTGCGCCCCCCCAAAAATGTTGAGCACCAGCCGCCACTGGTCTCTTTGCCACGTTCTATGATGCGTGCGGTGATCATGGTCATTCCCAAGCCTAGGAAGGAGCCCGATCTTTGCCCATCCTACAGGTAAATTTCACTATTAAATGTGGATGCAAAAAACCTAACCAAAGTACTGGCTAATCGTCTTAATGCAGTGATACTTTCCTTGGTACACGGGGATCAGACAGGCTAGGGTACGGATATTAATCTGTCATGAAGATCCTGCCAGAAACAGGCACCTTAAACTCTTCAGTTCCAGATTGTGGCCACGTATGCCTGTGCGGGTACGCAACTCTGCTGGCGTCAGGCGGGCTATTTAAGCCTGCCTGTCACATGCAGTCTTCGCTGTCTGCTCTACAGCATTGTGTGCCTTTTAAACCTGATCTGAGACTGTTACCTGAATTAAGACCCGGCTTACCTTTGACTATCCAGTTATCTGCCTGCATCTGACCTTGGCTAGTTTGTGACTCCTCTTCGCCTGAACCCTTGTACCTTTGCTGTCTGCCTGATATTCGACCTGGCCTGTCTGACTACTCCTGTATTGGTCCTATCTGTTCCTGCTTCCGATCCAGCTTGCCAAGCTGATCCAATCTGCTGAGCTGATCCAGTCTGCTGAGCTGCTCCTGATCCAGTATGCTAAGCTGATCCAGTCTACTAAGCTATTCCAGTCTGCTGAGCTGTTCCTGATCCAGTCTACGGAACCAATTCAGTTCCTGGATCCCAGTTCCTGCAAGGAAGCTTCTAGTTGGCTGATCCACTTCCTCACCTTGTTGATCCTGCCAGGCACCCATGCCACTCCTTACTCCTGTGCCTACTGTTACCTTACCAGGGGGCCACGAGTGGGAGCCGTAAGGGAGGCCGTCCCCTGAAATTCGGGCTCACAAATATCAGGTACGTGACATAATCTGAGGAGGTTGTTCACAGTGATCGATCGGGTGGCTGGGGGGGTGGGATAGGAGGTGATGGCCTCATTGGATGCTGAAAAAGCCTTTGACTCGGTGGAGTGGGACTATTTGTGGAATGTACTTTAGAGATTTGGCCTGGGTCCCACCTTTATAACGTGGCTTTGGATGCTATACTCTGCCCCGACTGCTCAGGTGACCATCTCTCTGCCCCATTCCAGCTCCATTGGGGCACCAGGCAAGGCTGCAGCCCTCTCCCTGGCCCTATTTGCTCTTACAATCAAGCCCCTGGCTATCCTCCTCCGATCCTCCTTGATGGTCGCCAGTATATCAGTCTACCCCATTGTCGAGAAGGTCCTCCTTTATCTTAAGGATCCCCACCAATCTTTGTCAGCAGCCATAGAACTGATTGATACATTTGGCAAATTCTCAGGGATTAGAATCAATTGGAACAAATCGGTCTTATTCTCCCCAAATCAAAGAGGACCCCCCAGGCCTGCCCGCCCCTCTTCAATGGATTGATAGTTTCAAGTATCTGGGTATCCAGATCCATAGGCAGCTACCAACGTATCTGGGGTCCAATGTGTACCAGGTCATTTAGAGGCTTGTACAGAAGAGCTCTATCTGGATGTCTCTACCACTCACCCCTGTAGGCCGTGTCAATGTAATTAAGATGTCCTTCATCCCTAAGGTTCAATATGTTTTTAGGAACACCAGTGTCAGTATTTCTAACTCCTTTGTGAAACTAGAACAAACGGTCAGTTCATTTATATGGCAGGAGTCGGTACCTAGGTCCATGCTACAGCTCTCTCTGTCAGGGGGTGGTCTTGCTCTTCCCAACTTTAATATTATTGGGCGGCTGTCCTGGTATCAGTGAGGTGGTGGTTTATGCAGGATCAGTCCTATCCCTTGGTCAACCTAGAGGCAGCCATCTTAGGATCCTATTCTGAATTAAGCAATTTAGTCTACAGAGGGCCTAGATTCATCACACAAATTACTACCCCCATGAGGACCACGGTAGGGGTGTGGACACAAGTCTCAAAGCTTCTGGAGGAGCCGCAGACGTTCTCTCCCCACATCCCTCTGTGGGGAAATCCATTAATGCCCCATTTGAGGACTGTGCCTGGCCCACACCTTTTGGGCCAGATATGGAGTTAGAACACTGAGAGATGTCATGCCTGAGGGACGTCTGCTCTCCTTTGGAAAGCTGAAGGGTAAATTTGGGCTTTCCCCTGGATGTATTTTAGGCACTTGCAGTTGAGGCACGCCCTCAGGTTGCAATTCCAGGGTTCTATTAAGGTCAAACCTCACACGGTATAGAGGCGGCTTAGATCCCATTTCATGGATAGAACACTATCCTCAATTTATCTCTGACTTACCTGTGCGGGCGGCTCTGGGGCTGCTAGAGCCTTCTCTGCCTGGCAACGAGACCTCCCGGCGCTAACTGAGGAGGATTGGTCTGAGGGCCTACAACAGTTTATCCACCTTATTAACTCTGCAAGGGACAGATTTATACAGCTAAAATTTCTCCACAGAGTGTATTACACTCCTCAAAGATTAGCAGTAATGTATCATACCTCTGATTAGGGATGAGCTTCGTGTTTGAGTCGAACGTATGTTCGACTCGAACATCGTATGTTCGATCTTTCTTCGAAATACGAACAAAACGGGTCGTTCACCATGGCTCAAAATTCACTGCGGCATTGCGCGCTGATGATTGGCCAAGCATGCACTATGACCCGCATGCTTGGCCAATCACAGCGTGCACAAAACGGAGAGCCATAATTAGCCAAAGCCAGGGTGTCTTTGGCCAATTATGGCTCAGGGGGTTTAGTACACGCCCCACACTATGGGCGGCCTTGTGTAGTGTGTTGCGGCAGTTAACAGAAAACAGAGAGAGAGAGTGTAATTTTTTGCAGGTAGATAGAGCAGGCAGGCAAGCTAGTCAGTTAATGTTACAGTGTGTAGAGGATATATATACATCCCAGGTATTGTACATATATTTATACACTGTATAGCTTAGCTAGATCATTTCTTCCTAATTTACTGGCAGGCAGGTGATTGTGCTATTTAAAGCGGGGGTTCACCCTATGAACGAAAAAAAAAAAAAAATTTCTACTACCATAAAATCAGGCATTGTAGCGCGAGCTACAGTATGCCTGTCCCGATTTTTTTACCCCCGTACTCACCTTGTAATCGTTCATCGAAGATACCGGGGAATGGGCGTGCCTATGGAGACGGAGGATGATTGACGGCCGGCTCTGGCGCGTCACGCTTCTCCGGAAATAGCCGAAATAGGCTTGGCTCTTCACGGCGCCTGCGCATAGCCTGTGCGCAGGCGCCGTGAAGAACCGAGACCTACTCCGGCTGTCTTCGGGGAGAGTGACGTGCCAGGGCCGGCCGTCAATCATCCTCCCTCTCCATAGGCACGCCCATTCCCCGCGGGAGCCGAAATCTACGATGTCCGATTACAAGGTGAGTCCGGGGTTAAAAAAATCGGGACAGGCATACTGTAGCTCGCGCTACAATGCCTGTCTCGATGGTAAAATCATGTGGGTGAGGGTGAACTACCGCTTTAAAGACGTTATCACAGGCATACTATAGACACCCAGCAGGTACAATATGCAGAAGCAGTGATTTTAATGATGCTTAAATAAAAAAAAAAAAAAAAATGAAAAATTCATTTAAATATTGTACCTGCTGGGTGTTTATAGTTTGCCTGTGAAAACGTCTTTGAGAACCCGGGTCTTGCCCGAGGGAACATGTATCAATGGAAAAAAAGTTTTTTTCAGGAGTCCTGCTCCTGAAAAAAACGACTGTTTTTTAACTTTTTTCCATTGATACATGTTCCCTGGGGCAAGACCCGGGTTCTCAAAGATGTTTTATGACTTGCATATTAGCCTTTAAAATGAGCACTTTTGAATTCGAACGTTCGAGTCCAATAGGCGTCAATGGGGTTCTAAATGTTCGCGCGAACAGTCGGTCTGTTCAAAGGTTCTGGTGCGAACCGAACGGGGGGGTGTTCGGCTCATCCCTACCTCTGATGATCAATGCCCTAAATGCAAGCGGGAGGTTGGCAACTACATACACATGGGGGGTTATTTACTAAAGGCAAATCCACTTTGCACTACAAGTGCACTGCCAGTCCACTTAAAAGTGCACTTTGGAAGTGCAGTTGCTGTAGATCCGAGGGGGACATGCAAGGAAAAATAGGATTTTTGTACTCATCGTAAAATCCATTTCTCTGAGTTCATGGACGGACACAGCAGCATTGACCTTCGGGTTATATATCCTTCCTTTCAGGAGAGACTAGGCAGAAAAAACAGCACTTCAAGTGTTAAAACACTTCTCTCAGTACAGCACCTTCCAGGGGGCGGGTCCCCCGGGTACATCCCACTCTCTGGATCATCCAGCCTCAGTTCGTAAAGCAGTACAAACAAACGAGGGGTGGGTTCTGTGTCCGTCCATGAACTCAGAGAAATACATTTTACGGTGAGTAAATCCTATTTTCTCTTCCGTTCATGGACGGACACAGCAGCATTGACCTTAGGGACTTCCCCAAGCAGTGTCAAAAAATTTCGAGGGGTGGGAAAAAACACAGCAAACCAAGCTTCACCCCAAACAAACCAGAGTTCCTCAACGGAGGAACTTCAATCTTAAACTGCCGCCTGTAAAACCTTGCGGCCAAAGGAGTGGATTGACGACCAGGTCACTGCCTTACACACCTGTAAGACAGACGCTTGATGGCGGAAAGCCCAAGAGGCACCAATCGCCCTGGTCGAATGCGCCGTAACCTGAAAGGGAGGCGCCCGCCCCTTTAGGGCATAGGCCTGGAGCACGACCTGTCTGATCCACCTAGAAATGGTGGCCGACGAGACCGCCAGACCCTTCTAAAGACCAGTCACCGACACGAACAGTGAGTCCGACTTCTGAAACGGAGCCGTAGCAGACAAGTACACCCGTAGGGCCCGAACCACGTCCAAGGAATGCAAAGTGGCCTCCTTCGGGTTTTTCGGCCGAGGACATAAGGATGGCAAAACAATGTCCTCATTAATGTGAAAAGCCGAAACAACCCTTTGGAAGGAATGACGGCTGCGGCCGCAGCACCACCTTATCCTTATGGATGACCAAGTAAGGAGCCTTGCAGGACAAGGCCGCCAGTTCAGATACCTGTCTGACCGAGGTAATTGCCACCAAAAAAACACCTTCTGGGACAGAGTCAACAAAGGAATCTTCCAAATGTCCTTAAACAGAGCTTCTTGAAGCACCGAAAGAACTAAATTCAAGTCCCATGGAGGCAGTGGAGGGCGCAAAGGAGGGGCCACATGCCGAACCCCCTGCACAAACGTACACACCAAGGAGTGCGCCGCCAAGGGTCGCTGAAAGTAGACAGCTAGAGCCGAAATCTGACTCTTAGGCCCCATACACACGACCAAACATGTATGCTGAAACTGGTCCGCGGGCCAGTTTCAGCAGACATGTTTGGTCGTGTGTGGGCGCGAGCGGGCCGAATTCCAGCAAATATTTGCCCGCCGGGCCTTTTCCCAGCGGACAAATATTCCTGGACGTGTTTTAAAACCGTCCGCTGGAATCCTGCCCGCTCGGACATTTACGGTCGTCAGTACAGACCTACCGTACATGTCCAGGCGCCCGCCGTCCCTCGCATGCGTCGAATGACTTCGACGCATGCGTGGAAGCCTTTAAATTACGCCCCGCGTAATGTTTACGCGCGGACTTCTGTACGATGGTGTGTACAACCATCGTACAGAAGCCCTCTGGCAGACATGTACGGTGAAAACGGTCCGACGGACCGCTTTCACCGTACATGTTTGTTCATGTGTACCCGGCCTTAACCGTACTTAAGGCGAGAGCCTGATCCACTCCACGCTGTAAAAAAACAGCAGAATCCGGGACATCACGTGTGCACGGGGGTGCCATTTCATCTCTTCACACATATAGCCAGATTCAGGTACATTGTCGTATCTTTGTGCCGGCGTAGCGCATCTCATATGCGCTACACCGACGTAACATTGAGAGGCAAGCTGAGTATTCACAAAGCAGTTGCTCCCATATTTACGCCAGCGTAACGTAAATAGGCCGGCGTAAGCCCGCCTAATTCAAAGTAGGCAGGTAGTGGGCGTGTTGTATTAAAATGAGTCGTGACCTCATGTAAATGCATGGCTGTACGAACGGCGCATGCGCGTGCATGCTCAGAATCACGTCGCATATACTCCCTAAGATACGACGGCTCAATGCTTTCAACGTGAACGTAACCTACGCCCAGCCCATTCACGTACGACTTATGCAAACAACGTAAAATCTGACGGCAGTTCAGACATCCATACCCTAGACGACTTAGACCAGCTATTTGGTGGTTTATCTTTAAGCCGGACGTACGCCTTATGTAAACGGCGTAGCTTACTACGACGGGCGCAAGTACGTTCGTGAATCGGCGTATCTAGGTCATTTGCATAAATCAACGGAAGCGCCCCTTGCGGCCAGCGTAAATATGCACCCAAGATACGACGGCATAGGAGACTTGCGTCGGTCGTATCCTGCCACAATTCAGGCGTATCTGATTTAGAGAATCAGCGCATAGATACGATGGCGCACATTTGGACTTACGACGGCGTATCAGTAGATACGTCGGCGTAAGTCTTTCTGAATCTGGCACATTGAGATGTAGGCCTTCCACGTACGATGGTAAATCTTTCGTGAAGTGGACTTCCGTGCTTGTAGCATCGTAGAGATCACCGAGCCCGACAGGCCTCGGTCCTTCAACACCTGGCTCTCAACAGCCACGGCGTTGAAGCCAGCGACTGTAAGGCAGGGTGAAAGATAGGATCCTGCGACGGAAGGTCTTCTCTCAGGGATGAACGCCAAGGGACGTCTGCCACCAGACGCACCAGGCCTGCGTACCAGGGACGGCGCGGCCAATCCGGAGTGATCAGGATTATTGGTATCCCCTCGGCTTCCACCCTGCGCAGCAGGCGAGGAAGAAGCTGCAGGGGAGGGAAGGCGTATATTAGGCGATAGTGACCCCATGGCGCCACCAACGCGTCTGACACGTCCGCCCACGGGTCCCTTGACCTGGTCACGAATCGTGACACCTTCCGATTGAGACGACACTAGAAGGTCCATGTCTGGAGTGCCCCATTTTTGGCACAGACTCTGAAACACCTCCGGTTGTAGTGACCATTCTCCTTGGTCTAGCTTTTGGCGACATAGGTAGTCGGCCTGCCAGTTCTGCACCCCCAGAATGTACACTGCCGACAGAGCCGGAACGTAACTTTCGGCCCACCGGAGGATGTGCGGGACTTCCGTCGCTGCAGCCGAGCTTCGTGTGCCCCCCTGATGATTGACGTATGCCACGGCCGTGGCGTTGTCGGACTGGATTCTGACCGGTCGGCCTTGCAGACCCAGAGACCACTTGGAGAGACACAACTTGATCGCTCGGAGCTCCAGTACATTGATTGGAAGGCGGGACTCCTCCTGAGTCCAGCGCCCCTGGGCTGACTGGACACCCCAGACACTCCCCCAGCCGGAGATGCTGGCATCCGTCGTGATCACTGTCCAATGACATGGCAGAAACGATTTTCCGGTCCGAAGTACCGGAGATGTCAGCCACCACACTAGAGAGGACTTGACCAGTCGACTTACCCGAATCTGGTAATCCAGAGACGAAGGAAGCTTGTTCTAACGTGACAGAATCTCTTTCTGCAACACTCGGGTGTGGAATTGGGCATACGGAACTGCCTCGAAAGAGGCCACCATCAGACCCAGCACTCTCATGCTAAAGAGAAGCGACGCCCATTTCTGGGTCACCAACCGCTGCACCGCAGAGTGTGCAGTTTTTCCGTTGGGAGAAAAACTCTCCAGTACTGACTTCTGGATATTCAATAGCCAACCGAATTCTCGGAGGGTCTGACAGGTGATAGACATGTCCTCTTCTAACTCTGAGCTTGAGGAAGCTCTCAGAAGAAGGTCGTGCAGGTATCCCACGATAGCGATCCCGCGCTGCCGCAGCAGGGCCAGAATCGGGGCGAGCACCTTGGTGAAAACCAGTGGTGCTGAGGCCAGGCCGAACGGGAGGGCCACAAATTGAAAGTGGTCCTCCCCGACCGCAAAACGCAGAAACCTCTGGTGTTTTGCGCATATGGGGATATGCAGGTACGCGTCCTTGATATCCAAGGATGCTAGGAAATCCCCCTGATGGAGCGCTGCTATTACTGAGCGAATCGACTCCATCCTGAATTTTTGCACTTTGACAAAGCAATTGAGGGCATTGAGGTCCAGGATTGGACGGACCCCATCCTTCTTGGGGACTACAAACAGATTGGAGTAAAATCCCTGAAACCGTTCCGTTGAGGCAACCGGCACAATCACTCCCCTGACCAGCAGATCCTGGACAGCCCCTGACAGATCCTTCAGGTGAACCGGAGGTTGGAGGGAAAAAATCTGTTTGGTGGACAAGAGAGAACAAGAGAGACAAGAGAGAAAGTCTATCTTGTACCCCGAGGAAACTACTTCGCAAACCCAACAGTCGGAAAGAAGAGACCTCTACGGAGCCGCAAATTCGCGAAGCCGGCCCCCCACCCGAGATGTGGGCGAGGGCAGACCTTCATGCGGAGGCAAGCTTGTCCGCAGGCTTGTTGGGCTTGTGGTACCAGGGGCGCTTTTGCCCTTCAGTGAACATTTTCCTGACGCACTTGGCGAGCGAAAAAAACACTTGGGGGTAGTAAATGAGGGCCCTTGCTTACGGCAAGGCTCCTTACCCTTCCCAGATTGCGGGAGCAGAGTACTCTTACCGACTGTGGCATCTTTTATGATGTCATCCAGGGACGCCCCAAAAAGCCGTTCAGCCTTAAAAGGCAAATCCATCAGGGCCTTCTTAGAGGACTGGTCTGCAGACCAACACTTTAGCCACACAAGGCGGCATAGTACCACCGCATAGGCAGAGGCCCTGGAGAGCTTATCCAGGGCCGACTCACAGACAAATTTTAGGCCTTGCACCAGCTGGTCGGCCAGGTCCACACAGGTCTCAGAAGCATTCTGCTCCTCCAGCTCCTGCAACAGGGACTTAGCCCGACCCCACCACTGTGAATATGGAGCGGGCCACAGCCTCAGCTCTCCTATCTGCAAGGTCCTTAAATGTGGGAGCCCCTTCCACAGGCAACGTGGTGGCCTTGTTCAGCCTGGACACCGAAGGGTCCACTGACAGAGGAGAAACCCACTTTTTTAAAAAGTCCTCCTCAAAAGGGTAACAGACCGCAAAGTATTTTGGTACTGCAAAAACTTTCTGCGGCCGATCCCATTCCTTTCGTGGTGCAGGGTGGCTTGTGGAACCCAAAAGGGATCGGCACATCTGATGCCTCCGCCAAATCCTCAAGTTTCTGAGTGTCCCACACCGCAGGGATAAGAGCTCCAACAAATGCCTTATCATGCGCTGACCCTGAAGCAGAGTCATCCTCACTGTCCGTGTGGGCTAAGTCTGCATCATCTGACATGACAGAACCAGGGCCAGATGCAGTAGCAGGGCCTGATTCCGCATCAGAGACATCCCCAGAAGCAGGCGCAGCCGCAGGGAGGGGGAGCTTTTTACCCCCCTTCTGGCCACTTGCCACTTCAATCCTGGCGACAAACACCTCAAGGACTGCCGTCATAGCATCCACCAAGGTCGCAGGAGCAGGGGCACTTAGGGTTAACTGTGGCATTGGTTGGGGTAGAAGCCTCCGGTTCAGACTCCATGCTGACCCACCGTATATGCTGCCCTAGTACTGCAGAATAGGACCCACAGGCCACCCTCCCGGCTGTAACAGAGAGCAGGGGACTCACCACCCAAAACAGGCTGTATTACTGCTGCAGAGCTGAGAGCGCTGTCCGTGCTGTGCCGTCCCTCAGGAAGTATGCTGTGGGCTTTGGCGCCGTTATTCCAGACACTAGAGGCCAAAACTTTTCCAAGATGGCTGCCGACATGCAGAAAAAACAGCATGTGGGCTACAAGAAAATGGCCGCTGATACATAGAACCGCATCACCGGTAAAATGGCGGCCGTACACGTGTTTAAAAACCCAGTAACACACAGCAGAACACTGTCCAGCATACACAGCACAATAAAAAACAAATAGCACCCCATAGCAGCACAGCCCCCCAGCAGTAACAGGGCCCCCCCAGGTGGACCCCCCACCTCACAGCCGCCACCCAGAATGGGGAAGGAGGGAGAGGAAGGGAGAGAGAAAAGCAGGGCGGACACACAGTCGACCTCCCCAGGAATGCACCAGCCGAACCACCCTGCCGAGGCAAGGGGATACTACTTACCCGTCCTGCGACCACCGGCTGGAGGCATTCCAGACAGACCCAACGTCCGCAGCAGATACAGCATGGCTGTCGGCCCGGCACACTGTGACACAGCCATAGAGACCGGTCATATGTGTGCCCTGTAGCATATAGCTCACCGGCCACCCCTGGAGCAACGGGGCATGTAGTGGACAGCCCAGCGCGTAGCTAAAGGCCGGCACACGCTCGATGGCCGAACATCGGGGGACTACAAGGATTGCAGATCCAGCCTGTCACCCAGTCGGCAGTTGATTGCAGATCCCAGGATCCAAAAATGCAGGAAAAAATCGAATAAAAGCGGAAAAATCGCAAAAAATCTCCAGAGCACATGGGCTCCAGAAGGGCCATGTCTTCTCCTAATGCTAGGCAGAAAAAAAACTGAGGCTGGATGATCCAGAGAGTGGGATGTACCCGGGGGACCCGCCTCCTGGGAGGTGCTGTACTGAGAGAAGTGTTTTAACACTTGAAGTGCTGTTTTTTTCTGCCTAGTCTCTCCTGAAAGGAAGGATATATAACTCTAAGGTCAATGCTGCTGTGTCCGTCCATGAACGGAAGAGAAATAAAAAACAGCATTTTAGCTTGCAAATGATTGGATGATAAAATCAACAGAGTTTCTCCTCATGTCAGATCTACCTCTCAGATTTAAAGCGACTTTGCTTCCAAGTGCACTTGCAGTGCACTTGTAGTGCAAAGTGGATTTGCCTTTTGTAAATAACCCCCATGGTTTGGCTTTGCCCACAAATACAGGAGTTTTGGCGGGCAGTGGCTGCTGACATGGGTTCAATTAGTGGGGTGCCTGTTGGGCTTGATCCCTTGGTCCTATTGTTGGGTATCACTGATAACTTGCCCACAACTACCCACAAGAATCTGTTTATCTTTTATGCTGCATTCTATGCTAGGAAAACAATACTACTCCAATGGAAAGCAACAGAGCCACCTCGGGTCGCTACTGGGAAGGACTTAGTGAATGAAACTCTCCTTCTTTATAAGCTGACATACATAGGACGTAACTGCCCCAAGAAATTTCAGAAAATTTGGTCGGCATGGGCGACGGCCAGACCTCTCACGCTATAGCTTCAGGTGGTGGACCCCATTCCACCTCACTCTTACTTATCCCTCCTGCTGACCTTTCCGGCTCCCCTGTCTGGTAACACCGGACAGGGGCGTGCTTCACCCCCCTTCTTTCCTCCCACACTTTTTCCCCAACCCCCCTTCTACCTCCCTCATTGATGGCACAAAACACTGTGCAGACCATGTCATGTCTAATGTGCGAGAGGATAAGGTATTCCCAAGTTAATCTGGAATATACCCTAATGTTCTATACTTGCTGGATGCATTTTGTTTCCTTGGTTTTGTTTGACTTTTTCTAACGTTACATTGCATATTGTCTTTCATTGTAAACCTTGCTATGCTTAACCTGTAACCGATTGAATACCTGAATAAACATTCCTTCTGTTAAAAAAATAAATAAAAAGTGTTGCCACTCAGTGAGTATTCAACTCAAAGAAGTTCATTAGGTGGAAGGTGCAATGTTAAAAAAAAAAAAAGAAAGATGAGAATATCATAGTGTAGTAAGCAAATGGTGCTTTATTAAAAAAAAAAAAAAAACTCTTAAAGCACAGCAAACGAAAAAACGAAATCTTAAAAACAGCTGCTAATGTTGAGGTAGCCTTCTGATATGTGGTGACGCCTATGGACTATCTCCCACCGACAGTGGCGGCTGGTGAAGTTTTATGATGGGGGGCGCAATACCCCGCCCTTCCACATTTGGTCCCTCCCACTTCTCATAAGCCACACCCCTTATATAATCCACCACTCCGTCCCCTGTATTCCACTCAATGTCAGGAGTATACAGCTCAGCGTCACAGCACAGAGTATATAGCCCCAGCATCACAAATCATGGTATATAGCGCAGCCTTACAGATCGGTGCAAACAAACTAAAATATGACACTGTTAGTAATGAAGGACTCGAAATGGGCAGGAGATTACCAGAGACTGCGGACATACTGCACAAGATTACCAGAGACTGTGGACATACTGCACAGGATTACCAGAGACTGCTGACATACTGCACAGGATTACCAGAGACTGCGGACATACTGCACAAGATTACCAGAGACTGCGGACATACTGCACAAGATTACCAGAGACTGCGGACATACTGCACAAGATTACCAGAGACTGCGGACATACTGCACAAGAGTACCAGAGACTGCGGACATACTGCACAGGATTACCAGAGACTGCGGACATACTGCACAAGATTACCAGAGACTGCGGACATACTGCACAAGAGTACCAGAGACTGCGGACATACTACACAAGATTACCAGAGACTGCGGACATACTGCAGGAGATTACCAGAGACTGCGGACATACTGCAAAAGATTACCAGAGACTGCGGACATACTACACAAGATTACCAGAGACTGCGGACATACTGCACAAGATTACCAGAGACTGCGGACATACTGCACAAGATTACCAGAGACTGCGGACATACTGCACAAGATTACCAGAGACTGCAGACATACTGCAGGAGATTACCAGAGACTGCAGACATACTGCAGGAGATTACCAGAGACTGCGGACATACTGCAGGAGATTACCAGAGACTGCGGACATACTGCAAAAGATTACCAGAGACTGCAGACATACTACACAAGATTACCAGAGACTGCGGACATACTGCACAAGATTACCAGAGACTGCGGACATACTGCACAAGATTACCAGAGACTGCGGACATACTGCAGGAGATTACCAGAGACTGCGGACATACTGCAAAAGATTACCAGAGACTGCGGACATACTGCACAAGATTACCAGAGACTGCGGACATACTGCACAAGATTACCAGAGACTGCGGACATACTGCACAAGATTACCAGAGACTGCAGACATACTGCAGAAGATTACCAGAGACTGCAGACATACTACACAAGATTACCAGAGACTGCGGACATACTGCACAAGATTACCAGAGACTGCAGGAATTACTTGTCCTGCGACTTGGGACTTAAATGTTGCATGACAAGTCGTTTCCAATGAGAACCGTTCATATCTGTGCGACTTCAAAGTAGTCCCTGCATTACTTTGGTCCCACTTTGATGCAACTTGAGGTCCGTAGACCTCGAGAATACACAGGCATTGCTTTAAAGGAGTTCTCTGAGCTAAAACTTTTAACCCCCGCTGTGCCCGGGCTGTAAAACTATACAAAACAAACTTTCACTTACCTGCCTACGATCCCCCGTTGTTCCGATATCGCCATCCTGTTCTCCGGTCCCGGTCTCTTCCACTTCCTGGGGGTCGGTGACTCACAGTGCGCTCAGCCTATCAGCGGCCGCGACGGGACATTGCTGCGGCCGCTGATAGGCTGAGCGCACTGTGAGTCACCGACCCCCAGGAAGTGGAAGAGACCGGGACCGGAGAACGGGACGGCGATATCGGAACAACGGGGGATCGTAGGCAGGTAAGTGAAAGTTTATTTTGTATAGTTTTACAGCCCGGGCACAGCGGGGGTTAAAAGTTTTAGCTCAGAGAACTCCTTTAAGTCACATCAGAATTGCAGTAGAATTGTGCAACTTTCAGACTGCATTAGCCTGAAAGTCGCAAGATTCTGCCACAACTTTTTGCAGCGACTTGAAGCAATGCCTATGTATTCTGGAGGTCTATGGACCTCAAGTCACATCAAGGTGGGACAAAAGTAATGCAGGGACTACTTCAAAGTTGCACAGATCTGAACAGTTCTCATTGGAAATCATCGGGTCCAACTTCTCCTGCAACTTTCCAGTCCCAAGTCGCAGGACAATTTGCAAGCGGGGGGTGGGGCGGTGTTGACGGCCGATATTTTCCCTGCACATTCAGTATAAAAAAAGTTTTTTTTTTAATAACTGGGGGGAGGGGGTTGTGGTCTGGTGGGGTAGTGTTACCGCCCGCTATTTGTGCTGTAATGAATTTTTACATAGAAAAGAAATGTTGTTAATAAATGGGTAAATTAATTATAAAAAAAAGATTTTTTTAATAACCGTTATTGGAAAAATCTTTTTTATAATTCATTTACCCATTTATTAACAACATTTCTTTTCTATGTAAAAATTCATTACAGCACAAGAAACACTACAGCGGGCGGTAACACTACCCCACCAGACCACCTCCCCCCCCCAGTTATTAAAAAAAAAACTTTTTTTATACTTAATGCTAAATTGAATCAGATATAAAAAATAAACTGTTAATAAGCTTAATATATTTAACTAATATAAAATAAAATATTAAAATATTAGAAAAAAATAAAGAGTTTGAATAAGCGGGGGGGGGGGGGGGTTGGTCCGCCGAATATTAGATGCAAAAAAAGACTTTAAATAAGCGGGGGGGGGGGGCGAATACTAAATAGAAAAAAAAGGTTGAATAAGTGGGGGGGGGGGCGGCCGCCGAATACCAAAATACTTTGTGGAAATCGCGGGAGGGGTTGGATGCTGTGAAGCGGCCGCCGATGTAGAGACAGACAGGCTTACCTCTTCCACGGTCGGGCGCACTGAACTCGAGCTGAGCCGACGTCACTTCCTGTTTTCCCAGTGACGTCGGAACGAGCACAGAGACGGGCGGGTGCACACAGACAGTGTATGCACCCGCCCGGCCATAACAATACACTCCATCGCGCCGGAAGCGAGTGGCGCGATGGAGAACGCCACAATGGCATATTTTTTGTGCCAATGTAGCGCCGCGTCTGCAATCCTGTGATTGCACAGACGTGGCGCTATTCGAACAGCACTGTTCCCGGCGTCCGGCGAGCGGACACAGAGCACATAAAGCCAGTTTTTGGGAAAAAAAATCTTAAAGGGACAGACTTAAAAAAAATTTTTTTTTTTTTTTTTTACTGACTGTGGGATGGGGGCGGCGCCCGGGCGCCCCTATGGACGGGCCGCCACTGCCCACCGACATGTTTCCCTATAACAAGCATCTACTGGGAAACATGTCAGTGGGAGAGTTTGGAGCAGCTGATCGGAAGTGAGATGAACAATCAGACACCAACCCACAGGCTATACTGTTTGAGTGATCCCTGCACAGAGGTGTTTGTGTACTAGACTGGCTGTCGGTGTGAACATCTGAAGCTGTCTTGACTCCCGTGATAGGAGTCCACCAATTCTGGTAAGGGGCCATCTGGCTATCTATATTACTCTCTCTCCTGAACAGGGTGCAATATTGGAAGTGTTGAAGCTGACCCATGGTCAAATGCATGATATCTGACAAGTGAATAGCGCTGCACTCTGGGGACTGCTGTACCTTTTGATAATTGTTAGATTTACAATAGCACCTTTGGATGTTTTTTTATCCTTTGAATGATTCTTGTGGGTTTTTTTTAACACAAAGATTAAGAGAACATTTTCCCCCTTTTTAATTTTTTCACAATTTTTTTTAAATTTGGAGAAAGCAATCACATTTTTCATTGTTATACTGATGATCCACAGTCAGAGTTTCATCACCTTGTTCCCATCAACATGTAAGAGAAATGAAAGGGTGTTCAAGGATGGCCTCTCATTAATATCAAGTTCAACAAAAGAAAACATAATCTAAAATATACATGTCTTTATTAAACAAAGATTAAAAATTGGTACATATCATGGGAAATCTAGTACAACAACATAATACATAAAAGCAAAAAGGCAACCATTCGACAGGTTAGAGATTATCCTACCTGTTTCGAGGTCATCGCCGCTTCGTCAGGGCTACAAGATCATTTCATATGATGGGGTGCCGGATATTAACAATTGTATAAACAAAATAAACAAAGCAAATCTTATTAACATACATAGCTCATATACAAATTTAACCCCCCCCCCATCCCTGTGAAGTCAAGTGATCACTCCCTAAGAAAAGAAAAAAGGGAGGGAAGGAAAAAAAAGAAAAGAAAAGTAAGGCGATACCACTTAGGTTCGTCTTGTCAATCTAGGCTACGGGAAGACAAGGCAAGTAGTTTTGTGCCAAAGGAGATAGTCAACACAGATAGAATAGACCAGAAGAGGAGCTGAGGCAAATGTTCGCCTGACTGTGTATCATCCACCGGAGAGATGTGCAAGTATAAATAATCACATACCTTAATCACTTCACCCCAGGACCATTTTGCTGGTCAATGACCGGGCCACTTTTTGCGATTCGGCACTGCGTCGCTTTAACTGACAATTGCATGGTCGTGCGACGTGGCTCCCAAACAAAATTTGCATCCTTTTTTCCCCACAAATAGAGCTTTCTTTTGGTGGTATTTGATTATCTCTGCGGTTTATATTTTTTGCGCTATAAACAAAAATAGAGCGACAATTTTGAAAAAAAATTAATATGTTTTACTTTTTGCTGTAATAAATATCCTCTAAAAATATATAAAAAAAATAATTTTTTTTCTCAGTTTAGGCTGATACGTATTCTTCTACATATTTTTCGTAAAAAAAATTGCAATAAGCATTTATTGATTGGTTTGCGCAAAAATTATAGCGTCTACAAAATAGGGGATAGATTTATGGCATTTTTATTAATATTATTATTTTTTTTTTTTTTTTAGTAATGGCGGCGATCTGCAAAATTTTATCGGTACTGCGACCTTATGGCGGACACTTCGGACACTATTGACACATTTTTGGGACCATTGGCATTTTTATAGCGATCAGTGCTATAAAAATGCATTGATTACTGTAAAAATTTCACTGGCAGGGAAGGGGTTAACACTAGGGGGCGAGGAAGGGGTTAATTATGTTCCCTCATTGTGTTCTAACTGAAGGGGGGGTGGGACTGACTAGGGGAAATGACAGATCGCTGTTCATACATTGTATGAACATGCGATCAGTCATTTCTCCCCCTGAAAGGACCCACTACGGTGGGCGGTCGGCAAGAGGTTAAAGGGGATGGAGGTAGACCTTTTATTTATACAGGACATTTAATCCAAACTACATTATAACTAAGAAAATATGCTCAAAGACTAAGTATCCAGCTTGCCCTTTAAAAAAATCCTAAACTATACTGACCCTCATACATAAGGATAATGGTTATCAAAACATTCACATCACCGCCTGATAGTATATGTAGTTGAACTATAATAAAACAGCCATAGATGATTCAATATATAACATACAGAGAAAAACATACAGCCTTGTTATGATCTTATGAAGGCAGGTACAGTAAAACCTTGGTTTGCGAGCATAGTTTGTTCCAGAAACATGCTTGTAATCCAAAGCACTTGTATATCAAAGCATTTTTTTTACAGAGTATAAAAGACAAGAGAGGCACCTCTAAGGCCCCATACACACGATAGAATCCATCCGCTGAAAAATCCCAGCGAATGGGTTTCAGCGGATAGATCCTATGGTGTGTACACTCCAGCGGATCTTTTTCCGCGGATATTTATCCCCTGGGATGGATTCCAGCAGATAAATATTTGAATGATTCGACGCATGCGTGGAATTCCTTATATGACAGCGTCGCGCATCACTGTCAGAGCTCTGTCTCATCAGATGTGGCTTCTCTATTGTTACTTGCTATTGAGGGAGGGAAGATAAGGAAAATATATGTCATGGGCATGTTCAGAAACCTAGCGAGACATGGGAAATGGAGTTAAAGGGACCTGCATCTGTATCTGTATGGTGATATATGGGCCCCTCCAACAAAGAGAGCAAATTTCAATAAAAAGCCCTCTTTTTTTCTGCTGTCTCTCTTATAATATTTAATTTGACATGCAGAAACAAAATGAAGGACATTTTTTACATTGTATGCTGGCAGGTATCTTAAGAAATTCTAATTCCAAAACATACTTTTTAATACACTTGACCAGAGTACAAATATTACTTTCATACCCAGTTTATTCTTCCCTTAGAGGGGGAGCATAAACAAGAAACATGGAATCTTCTGGATAGTTTCCTCCAAACCAGCTCGGCTCTAGAGCAATTTACGGTATTTAAATTTTTTGCACGCATATGAAAATCCTTATTCTTGGCCAAAAAATTACTTAAACCCCCAGGACAATATATATTTTCTTAAACAGAGGCACTGTAGAATAAAAAGATGATGGTTGCAAATTTTTATCTTGCGTTACGTTATATACAACTGATTAATAAATGCTTCTTCAAAAAGTTTCTGCACTTTTTTAAACTCCATTTTATATATATATATATATATATATATATATATATATATATATATATATATATATATATATATATATATATGTGTGTGTGTGTGTGTATGTGTGTATATATATATATATATATATATATATATATATATATATATATATATATATATATATATATAATGTGTACTGAAACTTTTTGAAGACCCCACATATGATAAAATGAATTTAAGTGCAAACACACACAATAGAATGCCCATTTCTTTGGTTAAATATAAAAGATGAGGTTGCTTCAGTAGATGAGGTTTCTATCCCACTAGCTTCGTTGCTTGTAATTCATTTTGCAAAAAAAAAAAAAGCAGAAACATTTTTTTTTTGTTTTGTTTACGAAAGCTTTATTGGAAGATTAAATCATGACAGAAGTGCATTATATATTCTGTATGTAAGGCAGAAACATTTTACAGTACAGGGCCGTCTTACTGAGCGGGCACCCCTGGGCACAGCCCATGGGCCCCATGTTCACCTGGGGCCCCATCAGAGATGGACAAATCGCACTAGCCGGGGGGGGAAGTGTTAGTTGATGCGCTCGAGGTGCGCTGAATGAGTAGTCGGCCGCTCTATAGGAGGATTCCTGGCCATTCCCGCGTGTGCTGCAAGCAGCTGCTACAGATAATCATTTGCACCATCGACAAGCCGTGTGGATTAACGGTCAGGCTGCCCAGGGACTGCGGGACACCGGAGCTACAATTACCCTGATACAGTCCCAAATGATAACCCCAGCAGAACAAACGGGACGGTCTGTGGCTATGCGGGTGGCCGGGGGAAATGTTATGCGGGTCCCCACTGCCAGGGTTCACCTTGATTGGGGTTCGGGGGCCAAAGAAGTGGAAGTTGGAATAATGCAGAACTTACCTGCGGAGGTTTTTTTGGGCAACAATTTGGGACGTTTAAATTCAGCCTTCTCCCTGGATGTATCCCCGGAAGCCTGCCCTGTTACCACCCGCCAGCAAGCCCAGATGGAGGTGCGCTTCCTTGAGGACGGGACCCTGGTAAGACCTGTCACCCCTAACCTAGACTGTACTACCCCAGCCATTCCTACCCCGACTTGGGCTTCTCCCCATGACTTTGCACAGGCAACGCTCAGCGTCCCTTCCCTAGCTAGCTATAGGGAAAGAGCAGGATTGGACCCCGGGGGGGTTGGAGAGGGAGCGTGTAGAGTGGGTCCAGGGATTACTCCATCGAGTAACAGAGGAAAAAACAGCCTCCCATCCGCCCAAGCGGCAGATGGTTGTGCTGCAGAAATATCGGCATGATCTGCTGCGCATTGGGCATGACATACACTTATCCGGACACCTGGGGATGACCGGGACCCTCCACCATCTGACTCAGTTGTTTTTTTGGCCAGGGATTACAGGGGATGTCCCACAGTATTGCCGAACCTGTGATACATGCCAGCGGGTGGGTAAGCATAGGGGCCCACTGAAAGCTCCCCTACACCCTTTACTTATCATTGATGAACAATTTAGCCGTGTTGCCGTAGACCTGGTAGGACCATTGCCCAGACCTAGTCCTTCTGGGAAGAGATATATCCTTACCGTGGTGGATTATGCCACCCAGTACCCAGAGGCCATTCCCCTAGCAAATATCCACGCAGAAACCGTGGCAGATGCCTTGCTACGGATCTTTTCCAGGGTGGGCTTCCTGTGCGATAAAGCCCCTACATAGCTCTCCTTATCACCCCTAGAACAACGGGCTGTGTGAGAGGTTCAATGGAACACTGAAACAGCTGCTTAGGACATTTGCAACCTCTCACAGGGATTGGGAGAGATATCTGCCGCACCTTCACTTTGCTTCTCGGGAGGTGCCGCAGGAATCTACCGGGTTCACCCCATTTGAGTTACTGTATGGGAGGTGGGTGACAGGCCACTTGGCAGGGACCTTACTGGGTTTTGGCAAAGATCTGTGCCACAACCTACCTCGTGGCTAAATGTTCGGATGAAAGAGTCCGACGGACTTTTCATGTGAGTGAGTGAGTGAGAAACTTATATAGCGCAGCAAATGCGAACTTAATCGCCTCAAGGCGCTTGGCATCCAAAGTTGTACAGGTCTTTCAGAAGAGGTGGGTCTTCAGTTTTTTCCTAAAAACCCGATGGTTTTCTTCCAAGCGGATGGTCGTGGGTAGAGCATTCCAGAGCCGTGGTCCTTGGACCGAGAATCTACGTTCTCCCTTAGATTTGTAGTGAGATTTGGGATTTGGAGAAGGTTTTGGTTGGTTGATCGGAGCACGCGCTGGGTGACGTAGGGTTTTATTTTCTCGCTTAAATATTGAGGAGCTTTACCCTGTGTACATTTGTGGGTGAGGCAGAGAGTCTTGAATGTCACCCGGTCCTGTACGGGCAGCCAGTGGAGGGACCTCAAGGCCGGGGAGATTGGTTCCCACGGCTTTTTACCCGTTACCAGTCTGGCTGCTGTGTTTTGGACGACTTGTAGACGTGTAATCTGGTATTTCGGTAGTCCTAAATAGAGTGAATTTGCGTAGTCGAGTCGTGAGTTGATGATTGTTCCAACCACTACTGCCGTGTCCTCTTCCGGGATGAAGGGAATGAGTCTACGTAGCATGCGGAGCAGATGATGAGAACCGCTGACGACTGATCCTATTTGTGCATCCATCGTCATGTCTGCGTCAAAGATGACTCCGAGACTTTTGACTTTATTGCTTGGCGCGATGGTTTGTCCGAGGATGGTGGGTGGTGTCCATGTGGTCCTGGAGATAGATTTCCTATTTGCATGAAGGGTGAGTAGCTCTGTTTTGGATCCGTTGAGTTTGAGGGAGCTTTCCGTCATCCAATTGTCGATCAGTGTAAGACATTTTCCTAGTTCATGGAATTGGTCTTGTTTGTTGGTGATTCGAAGGTACAGCTGCGTGTCGTCCGCATAGGAGTGGTAGCACAGGTCCTGTTTGCTGATGATTTTGAGGAGCGGGCGGATGTAGATGTTGAAGAGTACAGGTGAGAGGGGTGATCCTTGAGGAACTCCGCATGTGATGGTCCGTGTTTCTGATGTGAAATCTCCAAGTTTCACGGTCTGAGTGCAATTTTCTAGGAAAGATGCGAACCACGGTAGGGCCGCATCAGAGACTCCGGCTACTTCTTTGAGTCGCGTGAGCAATATGTTGTGGTCTACCGTGTCGAAGGCTGCACTAAGGTCCAGCAGCACTAGGAGACAGGATTCTCCGTCATCTGCTGCTTCGAGAGCGTCATCCCATATCTTGAGGAGAGCCGTTTCTGTGCCGTGGCCTGGGCGAAAACCTGATTGTAGGGCATCTAGTAGTTTGTGGTCGTCAAGATGGGGCTGAAGCTGTTGTACTACTGCTTTCTCCATGATCTTGGAGATGGTGTTCAGGCTTGTTACCGGTCTGCGATGGTTTGGGTCTTTAGGGTCGAGGTTGGGTTTTTTTAGGAGGGGTTTTATTATGCCTTGCTTGAGGGTGCTCGGAACCATCCCTTCCCTGAACGATTGGTTTATGATGTGCGTTATGATGGGGGCCAAGATGTCCGTGCATTCTTTCAAGAGTTTTGTAGGGATGATGTCATTTGGTGATGTGTTGTCTCGGAGGCTTCCGATGATGTTTTTTGTGGTGTCGATGGAAATTGGGACCAGTTCGAAAATCGTTGATCGTGGACTATTCATGTGGATTGCTTCTTCTTGCTGTATCTGAGTGGGCTTAATGTTTTTTTTCTGTTGCACTGTTTGCCGAATCTTTTCTATTTTGTCGATGAAAAAGTCAAATAATTCGTTACAGAATTCTTGAGTCTCACTTGCAGGGGGCTCCAAGCATGCGGGGTTCATAGTCTTAGCGACTAGTTTAGTTTAAAAAGTTCCCGTGGACGGTTTAGGGCTTTTGAGATGGTGTTTGCGAAATGCTCTTTTTTGGCTTTAAAGATTGCTTTGTGGTAATTCTTGGTGAGGGTTTTGTACTTTGTGAGGTTTTCTTTTGATGGGTTCCTCCTCAAAGCTCCTTCAGCTCTTCTGCGATCCTGTTTCAGTAGAGTGAGAGTGTCGTTAAACCAGCCCGAGTTGTTTTTCCGGCTGAGAGCTCTGTGTAAACATGTTGAAAGCATACTGGGAAAGATCAGAAGAGGTAGCCACTATATGTGCTCCCCCTGTGGAATATTCTGAGAACCTTCCCCTGCTGGTGCTCCCAGAGCTAAATAGGATTACTGCAGGGATAGAGACAATAAAGCTTGACGACCAGCTAAGACCAACGCAGAGAGAACAAGTTAGACAGGTCCTTAGTCAGAGAAGAGAAATGTTCTCCAAAGTCCCTGGGTACACTACTATGGCAGTGTACCGAGTGGAGACCCCAGGACAGCTGCCACTAAGACAGGCGGCTTACCGGATACCTGACGCAGTAAGAGAGAGGGAATGCGTCATGAGATTAAGGAGATGCTTGAGTTGGGAGTCATTGAGCCATCCAGCAGCCCCTGGGCTTCCCCGGTGGTCCTTGTACCGAAGCGGGATGGCGCGACTCGCTTCTGCGTAGACTACCGCAGATTAAATGATTGCACCACCACTGACACTTATCCTATGCCCAGGGTGGATGATCTGTTAGATCGCATTGATCAGGGAAAATCTGGACGACATTGCAATCTACAGTGATACCTGGGAGGACCATCTTGTTCACCTTGGTGTCGTGTTAGACCGCATTAAGGGTGCAGGGCTAACGCTTAAACCAGAAAAATGCAGCATAGGGATGTCCAAGGTATAGTACCTTGGATATCGAGTAGGCAGTGGACAACAACAACCTGAGCCTGCCAAGATTGAGGCAGTTGCTAAGTGGCTGACCCCCCGTACTAAAACCCAGGTCATGGAGTTCCTCGGCAAAGCTGGGTACTATAGGAAGTTTGTCATGGAATATAGTTCCATCGCTAAACCCCTGACAGACCTTACCAAGAAGCACCTCCCCCGACAGGTACTGTGGTCCAGAGTGTGAAGCTGCCTTCCAACGATTAAAGAATGCACTAAATGTGGCTCCTGTTCTAGCTGCCCCTAACCCAACGAAACGTTTTTGTGTCCACACAGATGCCTCTACATTCGGGCTGGGGGCAGTACTGAGCCAAGTAGGACATCATGGTGGTGAGCACCCTGTGGCCTACATCAGTTGGAAGCTGCTACCCAGGGAAGTCAGTTATGCAGCCATGGAGAAGGAGTGTTTGGCACTGGTGTGGGCTCTCAAGAAATTTCAACCTTATCTCTACGGACGATCTTTTACGGTGCTCACCAACCACAATCCATTAATCTGGCTTAATCGGGTCTTCGGGGATAATGGACGTTTGTTACGATGGAGCTTGGCCCTGCAGCCTTACAATTTTACCATCCAGTATCGGCCATAAAAGCAGAATAGGAACGCTGATGGACTTTCCCGGAAAACTGAACTATAAGACTCTCCCGGACAGCCCCAAGCTGACCCGTGGTGAATCTAGCTGGGTGTGCCAGACTATGGGACAGGGGGGGCATTGTCGCGGACACTGGCTGCAGGCACCTTTTCTGCCACATTCACCCTGTTATTTGTTATCAATTTGTTATTTTTTAACAATGTATATTGGGGTGTAATGCCTAGCCGCGTACAGAACCCCGAGAACCGCCTTCAGGATTTCTAAGGGTGTAAAATTTTGATTTCACTCCTCACTGTCTATCACAGTTTTGGAGGCCATGGAATGACCAGATGGCACAAGACCCCCCCAAATGACCTCATTTTGGAAAGTAGACACCCCAAGCTATTTTCTGAGAGGCATGGTGGGTATTTTACAGCTCTCATTTGTTTTTGAAAATTAAGAAAGACATTTTTTATTTTTTCAATTTTCAAAACATTGAGACAAAAAGGCGAGATCTGCAAAATACTCACAATAGCTCTCAGCAAATAGCTTGGGGTGTCTACTTTCCAAAATGGGGTAATTTGGGGGGAGTTTGCACCAACTGGGCATTTCATGGCCTCCGAAACTGTGATAGGCAGTGAGGAGTGAAATCAAAGATTTACACCTTTAGAAAGCCTGAAGGCGCTTCTTGGTTTTTGGGGTCCCGTATGCGGCTAGGCTCCCAAAAAGTCTCACACATGTGGTATCCCCGTACTCAAGAGAAGTAACAATGTATATTGGGGTGTAATTCCACATATGCCTGTGGCATATTTGAGCAATATATCATTTAGTGACAGCTTTGTGCAAAAAAAAAAAAAAAAGTATTTTTCCAGCAACTTGTGTCAAAATATAAAATATTCCATGGACTCGACATGCCTCTCAGCAAATAAGCTTTGGGTGTCTACTTTCCAAAATGGGCTCATTTGGTGGGGTTTTGAACTGTCCTGGCATTTTATGCACAACGTTTAGAAGCTTATGTCATCCACGCTTCTAATTACTTGACATCCAGTTATCTTAAACTCAACGGTTCAAAAACAGAACTTCTCCTGTTTCACGCTAACCGAAAAAAATCACCCCGCGTCAACATGGACTCCCCTGCCCATTCTGGGTAAAACTAATCACCCCCAGCACCAAAGTCAAAAGTCTCGGAGTCATTTTCAACACCTACATGACAATGGATGCACAAATAGGGTCAGTAGTCAGTGGATCACACCATCTGCTGCGCCTACTATGCAGACTCACCCTCTTTATCCCGAAAGAGGACATGGCAGTCGTGGCGGGAACAATCATCAATTCCAGACTGGACTACGCAAATGCCCTCTATCTAGGACTCCCCAAATACCAAATCACTCGTCTGCAAGTCGTTCAAAATACGGCCGCTCGATTAGTGACCGGCAAAAAACCATTGGAATCAATCTCACCTTCGCTGAGATACCTTCATTGGTTGCCAGTAAAAGACAGAATCACTTTCAAGGCACTCTGCCTAATGCATAAGTGTATTCAAGGCAACGCCCCCCAATATCTATGTGAAAAAATAAAAGCCCATAACCCAAGTCCAAGTCCAAAGGAGATCGAAGATTTGCAGTCCAGGGACCTCGGCTGTGGAATGAACTACCAACCACCATCCGACTGGAGTTGGACCACATGGCCTTTAGGAGAAAGGTTAAAACCCATCTCCTCTGAGATCAAGGGGTTCTTTACCCATGAAATGGATACAGCGCCCAGAGGCGATTCAGTTTGCATGTGTTGCGCTTTACAAGTTTCTCACTCACTCACTCACTTGAAGACAAAGCCCTTTCTGACACTTTTTGTTTACATGAAAACTTTTTTTTGCAAGGAAATTACGTGTAGCACTACCCCCGGAAGAGCTGCTGGTTTGTTTTGGGTGGCACGTTACCTTGTGGCTCTTCCGCCGTCCTAGGGGTGTATGGTGCATATAGCAGTAACGGAATGTCCACGACAGGTGTCTTTTTCTGTGCTCTTTATTACCCAGTCGGGTAAAAACATTAAAACTTGTGATGAAGAGTAGAAGTGAAGTAAAAGAAGAAGTAGCAGACTCAGGCGCAACAATGGGGAAACAGTCCTGCTCCCAACAATGCTTTGTATTCTCCGCCACTCCAGCCAGAGTGGATATAGCGTACCCGGACAGGCCCAGTCTCACTGACCTGGCAGCCAGGGTATCGCTTGAACTTGAAGAAAAAATGTCTCTGCCACAGACCCTCCTGAAATGGACTCAGGGAAAAGCCTCTGCCACAGGCCCTCTCTGCTATTATGATTACGGAGATGATCCTCCTTGATAGAATTGCGTCTGGATCTCCTTCAGATAGTTTTTAGGTACCGACTAACAGGTGACCAGCCTCTCAGTGTCCTGCTACCTTGATCCCCGGTGGTTTGTCGAGACCCTATTGGATCGCCAGCCTCTCATTGGCTCTCCTCAGATGGAATCACCATTGATCTCTTGGGATCTTCAGGATTGGGAACTCAGTCGACTACTGGGCTCCCTGCCACAGCTCAAATGTTCCGGACCAACATGGTTCCGGAACCAGTAACACCGAGTGGAACGCGCACCCTGGCCTGGAAGGCCGTGATGCGCAGTCACCCTAAAGGTGGGTGCCGCAATCCGAAGAAGAACCCAGACCAATGGCATTTGACCCATAAACACCCTCCCCCAGCATGCACAGCGAGGCTCAACTATCCTGATAGGCTGCTGGGGAAGAGCACCCAAACCTCGACTCCACTGCTGCCACCCATCGCCCTGGGGTAGGAACTACACCCCAGTAACAAAAGACAGCCCACAGCACAGCCAAGCTGAGACAGAGACCAGTTTTGAACATAATAATTGGATCAGAGTCAGTTAACACTCTGATCCCTCTCTAAATTTAACTAGCACCGGTACTTTTTAAGTAACCAGGCACTACACACGTTTAACCCCCAAACATTATATATTTTTTTAAAGCACTAAAACACACTATATTGCCCAAATGTTTGATGAAATAAAAAAGATGATCTTAGGTCAAGTACATGGATACCAAACATGACATGCCTTAAAATTGCTCACAAACGTGCAGTGGCGACAAACTACATACATTTTTAAGGTCCACCCCTCCCATATTTGGGTTATATTAGTGGACACAGAGGGGTTTCTCCACAAGACCAGCTGCCATACGAATTTGGACTATCATGTCTGCGTGAAGGGAGGAAAGAACGAATGTTTTTTTATTATACCTCCACTTCACAGCGAGAGTTTTTTTTACACTTCAAGCAGGCTCTCTCCCCCAGCCTAAAACAGGAATCTACAAGCCCCTGGGGTAAGCGATTAGGTCGCATGGTGCCACATGCGCCAATTTGCTGATCAAACAAGTGACTAAAAAGTGGCACGCGCGTGTAATAATTGTCCACATATAAGTGGTACCCCTTTCCGAATAAGGTTGACACCAGGTTCCACACCATCTTGCCAGCGCTCCCTATGTAATCTGGGCAGTTCTCCGGCTCTACGTGACTATCTTTTCCCTCATAAACCATAAAACTATATGTATAGCCTGTGGCCCTGTCACAGAGCTTATACATCTTGACCCCGTATCTGCCATGCTTGCTGTGAAGGTACTGTTTGAAAGACAAGCGGCCAAAAAATGTAATCAGGGACTCGTCAACGCAGACAACTTGATGGGGAGTATACAAGGCTGCAAAACATTCATTGAAGTGGTTTATGAGGGGCCGAATTTTGTAGAGCCGATCAAATTCAGGGTCTCCACGAGGTTGACAAAGTTCATTGTTGTTGAAATGCATGAACTGCAAGCTCAATCTGCTCGTATCGTGCCATGGTCATGGAGGCAGAGAACACTGGCACATGGTAAACTGGGTCAATGGACCAATATAACCGTAGCTCACTCAATTTAACTATGCCCATGTCGAGGGAAAGGCCCAGAAACGTCTTAAATTCGGAAATCGTAACTGGTTTCCATTCTTTGGCAAGGGTGGACTGGGGATTAGCGGGGATGTATTGACCAGCATACAAATTAGTTTGGTCCACAATAGATCTATAGAGATCTTCGGTGAAAAACAGCCAATAAAAATCAAGTGCCGTAAAATCAACTGTTTCCACCTGAATTCCGGATTGGCCAGTGATTGGGGGAAGTACGGGTTTTGCAGAAGTGGTGGGGACCCAATCGGGATTGGCAAAGTCTGCATGCAGGACACTATTGGCACAACGGGCCTGTCTTTATCTTCTTCTTGGTGGCAGTGTGACACTACTTGTGCTTGCCACCTCACCAGCTTGAACTGCATTTATGGGACTCGCCACATCATCAAATGTTACTGCAGTGCTGGATGTACGTCCAGGGTGTACTAGGTCGCTGGTGCTTGCCAATTCACCAGAAGGATGAGCGGTACTAGTACTTCTCTGCTCCATACGAGAGCCCTGCGTTTCTTGCACCTTAACAACATCAGAAGAATGGTGTCGGGTACGCCTGACCTTGGCAGGGACCTTAACTTCGTCACCAGAGCTATCTGTCATGGAGCTGCTGTCGTCTACAGGATCGTATTCTGAGTCTGAATCTGACAGATGAGTGACCTCCTCCTCACTATCTGTCATGCTAAGAAATGTGTAGGCCTCTTCACTAGTGTACCTTTGATTTGCCATTTTGGGATCTAAATTTACTGGTACAAGTAGTGAGATTCACAGGTAAAAAATCACCTGACTGTCAGCAACTGTATCAAAATGAAAAAAAAACTGTTAGCGATCGCTGGGATCAGGCCTGACTCTGCGAACACTGCTGTTATGTGTTTAGTGTTTTGTAAGTGACAGTGATCAATCGATACTGCACTTGGTTGGGCTGGGCGGAGGGGCAAAACGCAGGTGCTAGCAGGTATCTGGGCTGATCCCGCTAACGATGCGTTTTTTGGAACCCTAAACTGCTGGTGATGCTAGTATAGATCTGATCAGATATTTATCTGTTCAGATACTATACCACTAAGGGAGGTGTATGCTGCCTGCATGGGTGTTGCACTACTGGCACTAACCTGACGCTGCCTGGGGCGACGCATACACTGACTGACGCTAAAACCTAATTGATATCACCTGAACCTAAATAACTAACTGGCTAACCAGCGTCACCAGTGACACTTATATGGTGATCACTGGTGAAAGGGTTAACTCTAGGGGC
>NC_053499.1:84978668-85005968 GCF_905171775.1 Rana temporaria | reverse complement strand
TCTCTCTTTCTCTCTTTCTCGCTCCCCCCCTTCTTTTTCTCTCTTTCTCTCTTTCTCGCTCCCCCCCTTCTTTTTCTCTCTTTCTCTCTTTCTCGCTCCCCCCCTTCTTTTTCTCTCTTTCTCTCTTTCTCGCTCCCCCCCTTCTTTTTCTCTCTTTCTCGCTCCCCCCTTCTTTTTCTCTCTTTCTCTCTTTCTCGCTCCCCCCCTTCTTTTTCTCTCTTTCTCTGCTCCCCCCCTTCTTTTTCTCTCTTTCTCTCTTTCTCTCTTTCCTCTCTTTCTCTCTTTCTCTCTTTCTCGCTCCCCCCCTTCTTTTTCTCTCTCTCTCGCTCCCCCCCTTCTTTTTCTCTCTTTCTCTCTTTCTCGCTCCCCCCCTTCTTTTTCTCTCTTTCTCTCTTTCTCGCTCCCCCCCTTCTTTTTCTCTCTTTCTCTCTTTCTCGCTCCCCCCCTTCTTTTTCTCTCTTTCTCTCTTTCTCGCTCCCCCCCTTCTTTTTCTCTCTCTCTCTCTTTCTCGCTCCCCCCCTTCTTTTTCTCTCTTTCTCTCTTTCTCGCTCCCCCCCTTCTTTTTCTCTCTCTCTCTCTCGCTCCCCCCCTTCTTTTTCTCTCTTTCTCTCTTTCTCGCTCCCCCCCTTCTTTTTCTCTCTTTCTCTCTTTCTCGCTCCCCCCCTTCTTTTTCTCTCTTTCTCTCTTTCTCGCTCCCCCCCTTCTTTTTCTCTCTTTCTCTCTTTCTCGCTCCCCCCCCTTCTTTTTCTCTCTTTCTCGCTCCCCCCTTCTTTTTCTCTCTTTCTCGCTTTCTCGCTTTCTCGCTCCCCCCCTTCTTTTTCTCTCTTTCTCTCTTTCTCTCTTTCTCGCTCCCCCCCTTCTTTTTCTCTCTTTCTCTCTTTCTCGCTCCCCCCCTTCTTTTTCTCTCTTTCTCTCTTTCTCGCTCCCCCCCTTCTTTTTCTCTCTTTCTCTCTTTCTCTCTTTCTCGCTCCCCCCCTTCTTTTTCTCTCTTTCTCTCTTTCTCTCTTTCTCGCTCCCCCCCTTCTTTTTCTCTCTTTCTCTCTTTCTCGCTCCCCCCCTTCTTTTTCTCTCTTTCTCTCTTTCTCTCTCCCCCCTTCTTTTTCTCTCTTTCTCGCTCCCCCCCTTCTTTTTCTCTCTTTCTCGCTCCCCCCCTTCTTTTTCTCTCTTTCTCTCTTTCTCTCTCCCCCCCTTCTTTTTCTCTCTTTCTCGCTCCCCCCCTTCTTTTTCTCTCTTTCTCTCTTTCTCTCTTTCTCTCTTTCTCTCTTTCTCGCTCCCCCCCTTCTTTTTCTCTCTTTCTCTCTTTCTCTCTCCCCCCCTTCTTTTTCTCTCTTTCTCGCTCCCCCCCTTCTTTTTCTCTCTTTCTCTCTTTCTCGCTCCCCCCCTTCTTTTTCTCTCTTTCTCTCTTTCTCGCTCCCCCCCCTTCTTTTTCTCTCTTTCTCTCTTTCTCGCTTTCTCGCTCCCCCCCTTCTTTTTCTCTCTTTCTCTCTTTCTCTCTTTCTCGCTCCCCCCCTTCTTTTTCTCTCTTTCTCTCTTTCTCGCTCCCCCCCTTCTTTTTCTCTCTTTCTCTCTTTCTCGCTCCCCCCCTTCTTTTTCTCTCTTTCTCGCTTTCTCGCTCCCCCCCTTCTTTTTCTCTCTTTCTCTCTTTCTCGCTCCCCCCCTTCTTTTTCTCTCTTTCTCTCTTTCTCGCTCCCCCCCCCTTCTTTTTCTCTCTTTCTCGCTTTCTCGCTTTCTCGCTCCCCCCCTTCTTTTTCTCTCTTTCTCTCTTTCTCTCTTTCTCGCTCCCCCCCTTCTTTTTCTCTCTTTCTCTCTTTCTCGCTCCCCCCCTTCTTTTTCTCTCTTTCTCTCTTTCTCGCTTTCTCGCTCCCCCCCCTTCTTTTTCTCTCTTTCTCGCTTTCTCGCTTTCTCGCTCCCCCCCTTCTTTTTCTCTCTTTCTCTCTTTCTCTCTTTCTCGCTCCCCCCCTTCTTTTTCTCTCTTTCTCTCTTTCTCGCTCCCCCCCTTCTTTTTCTCTCTTTCTCTCTTTCTCGCTCCCCCCCTTCTTTTTCTCTCTTTCTCGCTTTCTCGCTCCCCCCCTTCTTTTTCTCTCTTTCTCTCTTTCTCGCTTTCTCGCTCCCCCCCTTCTTTTTCTCTCTTTCTCTCTTTCTCGCTTTCTCGCTCCCCCCCTTCTTTTTCTCTCTTTCTCTCTTTCTCGCTCCCCCCCTTCTTTTTCTCTCTTTCTCTCTTTCTCGCTCCCCCCCTTCTTTTTCTCTCTTTCTCTCTTTCTCGCTCCCCCCCTTCTTTTTCTCTCTTTCTCTCTTTCTCGCTCCCCCCCTTCTTTTTCTCTCTTTCTCGCTCCCCCCCTTCTTTTTCTCTCTTTCTCGCTCCCCCCCTTCTTTTTCTCTCTTTCTCGCTCCCCCCCTTCTTTTTCTCTCTTTCTCGCTCCCTCCCTTCTTTTTCTCTCTTTCTCGCTCCCCCCCTTCTTTTTCTCTCTCTCTCGCTCCCCCCCTTCTTTTTCTCTCTCTCTCTCGCTCCCCCCCTTCTTTTTCTCTCTCTCTCTCGCTCCCCCCCTTCTTTTTCTCTCTCTCTCGCTCCCCCCCTTCTTTTTCTCTCTCTCTCGCTCCCCCCCTTCTTTTTCTCTCTCTCTCGCTCCCCCCCCTTCTTTTTCTCTCTCTCTCGCTCCCCCCCTTCTTTTTCTCTCTCTCTCGCTCCCCCCCTTCTTTCAACACCTCCAATCATGAAATGAGTGATTGTGAAGAAAATTACCCAGGTACACTCAAAACATTAGAAAACTTGCTTGAAAAACAGGTTAAAGCTTGGTGGGATGTTTTTACCTTCGAGCACTATAATAAGGAAGGTTTAATTTTTAGAAGCCTGAGATGGGAGGTCACACCTCAGGACGGACTTACTGACATTAAATATATGGACGAATGGCGGGGTTTTTTTAACAGGGTGGGGAAAGAATTACAGGATCTGGTCCTGAAAAGGAAACAGATCAAACTTAGTCTATTAAATGAAAAGATCAAAGACATCCAGACAAAATTAGAACCTATAAAAGACTCAAATTTAATTAAGGAATTCAATATCACCATGAAGAAGAAATTAGAGAAAGTTGACAAGGATACACAAAAAAGAAAAGTCAAAAAATTCAAAAAATAATAAAATCTATGCGTGGCAGAGCGTTACTGTGCTGAATGATGACGGTTCAAGTGAAATTCCTGAAGTGGCAACCACTAGTGGTGTAAACGTAAAAAAGGACTCAGTAAAACAGAATATGAAAATTCCTACAGGGAAAAGTGAACGGGCACCATCTAACCAGATGCGGAGCAATGGCCCACAAACAAAGAATAATCATTATGTTTCCCAATATGAATCCCCGAGGACACAAAGACATGATGGTGGTAATCACCATTATGGTCATCACTATCCATCCCCTGGACCATATCAAATGCAGGGTAGGAATGATCCAATGACTCATTATCCACAACAGGTTTCCCAACAGTGGTATCAACACCATTATCCCCCTCCCGGCTATTATCCGGTATCTACCTCTAACAGATTTCAACCTTTAACTGAAACTGGTTATGAAGGACATTACCAACAGCCACCTTTTCTAGGACAGAGGGGGAGGGGGGAAAGGGGGCAACCCCGAAGAGATCCTCATATCAAGGGACCAACAGGGGGGGGAGGGAGAAGCGAATCCCCTTACCCTCCCTACATGTATGGCACAGCCACCCAAAGAGAAGAAGGGGATGCCGGGCCGGAAGACGGAAACAATCCAAAGAAAAGGATGAGGAAAGCATAGAGAGAGGAATATATAGCCTGAGTAAAATTGAATTGAGTTCGAAAGAACTTAATATATTAAACACAGGCCTAAAATGTGCACCTAGGAAGACTATGAATAAGTTCAATGTCTATATTGACACTCACAAATTTAAAAGAACTTTAAACATGAAGAAATATTTTTTAAGTCATCCAGTCGAATCCACTATGAGAAGTAACACCATTGATGCCAATATTGACAGTGGCCTAAAAAACAGGTCATTGTTTAACCCTCAAAACCCGAGTAATCACTATATCGAAGTTTTTAAGCAATTGATACTGAAGGATATAGAAGATTTACCCCAGAAGGAGAAAGTCAATCCAGAGTATATAAGAGAAGGGGTGAAGGCCTTGGAAAAGAAAAAAGACATCATTACCTGGCCCGTGGATAAAGGAGGGGGATTTGTGGTTATGGATAAAACATTTTACTATGAACAGTTAATTAAATTGCTGGGAGACAGAGTTACATATAGAAGGATGGGATATGATCCCACAGAGGCCTACAAATTCCAACTTGATGCCTTGATTGAGTGGGGTTTCCAAACCAGTGCTCTCAATGTCAAAGAGAAGAAATATCTAGCACCCTCTACATGCAGAATCCCGGTAATCTATACGTTACCAAAAATCCATAAAAACGCAACAACCCCTCCAGCTCGCCCAATAGTGAATGGAATCGGTTCAATCACCGCCAGACTAGGTGAATATTTAGATACGTTTTTACAACCGAGTGTGAAAGCAACTCGAGCTTATCTAAAGGACACCACCGATCTATTACTATCACTAGAGAAGGTGAATATGATTCCAAATTCTGAAATATATCTAATCACTGCTGACGTTGCTTCGTTATACACGATCATTCAGCATGAGGATGCTTCACTAGCTCTGAATTGGGCATTGAGCAGAAGGGAGGATATACCACATACCCAGAAAAAATTCTTGGGCCATGCTCTTGAATTTTGCATGACCCATAACTACTTTTGGTTTGACGGTTTCTACTTTTCTCAGCAGGTTGGCGTGGCTATGCGAGCGAAGTTCACTCCCAGCCTCGCCAACCTGTTTATGGCGGAGTGGGAGGACAAATATGTTTTCAGAGATAAAAAAACCTCAATTAATTTTCTACAGAAGATTCATAGATGACCTCCTATTGATTTGGGAGGGGACAAAAACTGAGGCTATATTAATTTTGGATGATTTAAATAAAAACACGAATAATATCAAACTGGAATATGTCATCAGTAACCACTCCGTTAACTTCTTGGATGTTACGATTGAACGAGATGCTGGGAAACTCAGAACTAAAGTATTTTTTAAAACAACAGACAGGAACAGCTACCTATCGATTAAAAGTGGGCACCACCCTGCCTGGATTCGAAACATACCCAAAGGACAATTCTTGCAGGTTCGGCGAAATTGTACGGAAGATTCCGACTATCATACACAAGCTCGATTTTGAAGGACAGGTTTTTACAAAAGGGGTATGATGAATCCACTTTGAGCAATACCATGCAACAGGTAGCCTGTATTCCTAGGGCGGATTGCTTGAAGAAAAAGAGAACCCCACAAATTGACAATCAACATCAATGGGGTTTTTTGACAGGGTTTCATGTTCAATACAAGGAAGTTGAGAACATTGTGAAAAAACACTGGCATATCCTTGGGAGAGATAGACATTTAGGTGCAATCATTCCCCCAAATCCACGCTTCATCTACCGGAGAGCACCAAACTTCGGTGATCAGGTGGTCTGGAAGATTTTGGATCCCCCAGATCAACGCTTAAAAGTAGACATGAAAGGATTCTTTCCATGCAATAAATGCATTTGCTGCTGAACAGTTTAAATACATAATAGGGGCAAAAATCAAATCATGGGAACTGATGGGAGGACTTTTGAATTAAAATAATTCACCATGTGTAATTCATCATACGTGGTGTATTTGTTATGGTGCCCTTGTGGCCTTTTATATGTTGGAAGAACAAAAAGATTGTTGAGAATTCGTACCTCTGAACATCTTGCCAATATAAAAAAGGGTTATAAAGATCACAGTGTGTCGGTACATTTTAAGGAAAAACATAATCAGGACCCCACTCTAGCACAGTTTTGTGGCATTGATTGTGTATATCCAGCTTGGAGGGGCTCTAATAGGGTTAGAGATCTGTCACAATGAGAAACCCAATGGATATTTCTTTTAAAATGTCTTTTTCCAAAAGGATTAAATATAGAGCTGGATTTAAATTGCTTTATCAATAATTCTTAAATCCTCAAAAAACAAAAAAAACACTGTACTGCACTGCATATTCCTACAGATTAATTAATGCAGTATTTCTTTTATGGTTCATTTTATTCTGTCAGTGGATGATATAGTAATATAGGAGTGTTTGGTAGTTGATGCACTTTATATTATATATTTGTAACTATATCTTAACCGCGCCCAGTGTTTTAGAATTCTCTGTCAGATTATTTAAGGGAATTTTTAATTGTTTCAGACAATTTTATCTATTTTTAATAGGTCCTTTACAAATATTTTTATAATATTTTGGGATGTTTTAAATTGACATTATGAGGAGCATATCATTGCATATTTAATATATGCAAATCATCTTTTATGTTTCCATAGTTACACGCAAGGATATGTGCACAAAACACTATGACCTATGTAATAGATGGATATGCCCTCTGAATTGTTTTTATTAAACTCCGCCGAGAATGATGTCCATATATAAATGTTGTAATAGTTATATGAATATGTATTTTTAAGCATCAATTTAACCACTATATGTAACCAGATTAATCTATTCGGCTGGTGAACTATGGTGAGAAATTGCATTATAGGTTGCTCCGGAGGTGGGGGACTTCCGCCCTCACCTCTTGTTATGCCCTATACATCACTTCCGCCCAAAGGTTAGGTACGTGTGGATTGGCCAGGATGCGGAAGGACCAACCCTCTTATGAGGATTGGCGGTTATCGCTGATGGCGATCGTCACGCACGGGAAGTGGTATGGAGGTGGGGAATATCCGCCCTCACCACACAGCGCGCCCGTTACGACACTTCCGCCCTCAGCCTAGACGCAATGTGATTTGCTACTATATGAACGGACCGAGCATCCAATTGGGGGATTGGCCGGAAGCAATCACTGCGCTCTGATTGGTCAATACGACGCAAGCAATTTAAAACATTTTGAGTGTACAGAATTACAAGCCCTATATAAGGGGGGTACTGTCAGCTGTGGGGCCAATCCCATGAATAAGTCACTTTTGACGAAACATGTCGGGGCGTGGCTACACAGCTGATTTTTGATTTTGTGGAGACTGTGAAACCGACGTGACATGAGGGCGAGGAACGGATCGCGTGTAAACCAGTGGTCAACAGCAAGAGTGTGGGTGTTTGTTTCCATGACCTGGGACCTTTGCAGTGCAGTGCGGTGGAGGTGGTGAGAATCATTGTTTGCAGTGTGTGCAGGCCCGCCAAGGCTATAGTTCACCAGCTGAAAGATACAACGAGAGGATCTTGAGCTTGCTATGATTATTGCTGTTTATTTGGCTACTTTTGTGAGTTTTTTCATTGAGGATTTGTATGTGATGTGTCATTAAACTACCTTTGCAATATTACACTATTGTGCAAATCTCTTTGATTTTCATATGGAGCCAACCTAATCACTGTGATGCAATACGGAGGTTTATGATTTAATTGGAAAATTCTACACTTGATTTGGAAAATCTTTTATGCTTTTTTGCCGAAACACGAGAGTGCTAGGCAAATCATTCTGGTGAGTGACCATTTTGATGTGTGGAGGATTCACGGAGCACGTTTGGTGTGGTGGAAGATCTTTGAAGATTAGAAGATTATTTAACACTCATGAACTTTTTTAGTTTTTTAAAAAATATTGTTTTTTTCACCTTCATTTATTCACGGGTTTATACATGTAGTATATATATATATTTTTTTTGCATTTTTTTTTTTTTTGCATATTCTGTGTCACTATAGTTGTGTTTGTTCATCACACACATGAGCGCTGTTTAAGTATTTATACATATGGTGTAAGAGTTATCACATTAGTATTTTTACTTATTATTTTTAGATTTATTTTGTTTAAAACAGCAGCTAGGATACCTCAGATAGTTCACTATCCTTAGCGCAGCGGTGGTAATCAGGAGGGCGCACATACTTGAGTTACCATCTATTTTTAAAAACATTTACAGAATAGGTTTCCAATAAGTGAACTGAAAAACATCTGTGTACACTTCTGTCTACATCCAAAAGCTTGAAGTTTTATCTATTTGCACCAATGCTAACTCCCAATGGACCTAGTACATGATTGCCTCAATTCAATTTTGACTATTTGAAATCGTGATTGTGTTATTATTCCAGTGCCCAGCCATGAGCCATTTTACAAGTGTGTAAACCTCTTGGTACAGGCAGCAGAGCAGCTCACTACGCTCCTCCCATCAGTCCCACGATTATCCCCTCCCGGCGTGAGTGATGTCACGCCATCAGGACAAGCGCCGGGCGGGGCTGCAAAGTTAGAAGGAGCGATCATCTATTGACTGGCGGCAAACAGGGGTGGGAGCAGAGCGGAACAAGTGCAACACACAGACATTACATGCCACTCACAGATAGTGACAATCGGCGGCACAGGCGGCCCTGGACCACCAATGTGCTATAGGCGGCCGCGGCTCCAGGGGGGGCGAACACCCTCCCTTGCCCTATGGAGTGGACGCCCATGCCTGCAAGTGTGGCATTCCTTTCTGGAATCCTTTAATGGCAGGGCATTGTGGATGGTGGGCCCGGTCAGTAATTTCGATCTTGAGCTGTATACGGACGCAACTGGTTCCGCCGGTTTTGGGGCATTTTTCCAGGGCAAGTGGTGTGAGGGCCCATGGCCTCAGTGTTGGGTAGAGGCAGGTTTTACCAAAAACCATGTCTTGCTGGAGCTGTTCCCTGTGGTGTTGGCGGTGGAATTGTGGGGGGATGCTTTCCGGGATCGGAAGGTGTGTTTTCATGGGGATAACCTGGTGGTGGTGCAGGTCATCAATCGGGTGTCGGCCTCGTCACCCCCAGTGGTTAGGATGCTGCAACATTTAGTTTTGAGGTGTTTGCAATTGAATGTTTTTATTCATGCGGTGCATTTGCCGGGGGTAGAGAATGTCATTGCTGATGCATTGTCTCGCTTTCAGTGGGACAGGTTCCGAGAGTTGGCACCGGCAGCGGAGCAACTGGGGATGCCTTGTCCCGATTGGCTGTGGAGGATTGCGTTGGAATGATATCTGGATGGATCAGAAGGTCGGTGAGTGATGCGACCTGGTCGGCCTACAGCAGGGTGTGGCTGAAGTGGGGCGCCTTGGTATGCTGGGCAGGGGTTGATCCGGTCGGTCAGGAGATAAGGTGGCTGGTTTTGTATTTTGTTTCCAGGGAGATGGAGGATGGAGTGTTGGTTTCCGCGTTAAACAAGAAGATGGCGGGTCTTACGTTTCTGTTCAAACTGCAGGGTTGCCAGGATTTCACAAAAGACTTTTAGGTGCGGCAGGCACTCAAGGGCTATCGGGAGTCACGGTTGAGTAGGGATGCTAGGCGTCCAGTGTCGTTCTGGGTACTGGGGGATATCTTAGCGATATTGCCGGAGGTTTGTTCTTCAGAGTACAAGGTTTCGCTGTTCAGAGTGGCCTTTGCGCTGGCGTTTTTTGGGGCCTTTAGGATTAGCCAGCTGGTCAGCCCTTCGAAAAAGGTCCAAGGAGGTCTGTGGTCTAATGAGGTTCTCTGTAGTAAAGACAGGGTGACGGTGTGGCTGCGCAGGTCTAAGACGGATCAGGCGGGTAAGGGCAGGGAGGTGCACGTTTTCGCCTTGCCGGGATCACAGTTGTGACTGGTGGGGGCGGTTCGGGACTTCTTGGGTAAGTGCCCTGTGGCTGCTGGGTCTTGCGAACGGGTCCCCGCTGTCCAAATTTCAATTTGTGTCTGTTTTTTGGAAATGCTTGCGGGCTGTGGGGTTGGTAGAAAAGGCTTTTTCTTCCCATTCCTTCAGGATAGGGGCGGCAACGGAGGCAGCTCAGTGCGGCTTGAGTGCAGAGGCAGTCAAACGTATCGGTAGGTGGGAATCTTGTAGGTTTCAAAGCTATGTTCGCCCCCATTTGTTGGGGGGTATGGGGTTATTGACTTTATGGTTATATGTTTGGGTGTTTTACTGTGGTTACGGTGTTATTCTTATTCTCTCTTTCAGGTGCGGTGCAGGCCCTGGTGTAGATACTGGGCCACTCATATGTTTTTTGGGGGGCAAAACGGGCGGAAGTTAGGCCGAAGGGCCGGCAATTGGGGTTTCCTAGAGAGGAGGCCCGTATTCGCTGGTTGGGAGTGCCGCGAATGTTATGGAGTAGGATGGTTCCCGAGGTGCATCGATTTGCGCGTTTGGACCGGCTGCCTGACGTTTTAGTCCTGTGCGTAGGCGGTAACGATCTGGGGGCTAGATCTATGTTGGACGGGCGGGGGAAGGATGATACCTCGAAAAGCATATTTAAGGACCTGTCGGTGATATGGGTCCAGAGATTGGGTTTCCAGATAATGGAGGTTAGCTGGAAGGATTGGTTATGGGGCACTGCGGTCGCGGGTTGTCTCTGAGCCAGCCAGTCAGCTTGAGGCCTGTCAGCGGATTGAGAGAGACCGCAGTGCAATATATAGATATATTTATATTTTATATGGATGAGGATTGAGGTTTTTTCCTGCAGAGATCAACACTAGGTGGACTTATGGGTGATAACAGATGTTCTTATGTTATTGTTAATTTTTTTTTGTTTACAAACTTTTATTGCAAAAGATAGAGAGCGGTACATAGTTGGAAAAATATAAAGATACAGCATAATTATAAATGATGTGGTAAGTTCATATCAGAAACAGAAATATAATATGACACAGCAAAGCAATTGGGGTTAACAGGCTTTACTTAGAGATGGGAAAGAACCATGGAGGATCTTGAAAGAATATTGAGGGAAGCCATGTTAAAGGGAATGTGGTATAATAAAGAAATTAGTTTGTATTAAAAAAGAGAGGTGAATATTCAGACCAGGGGGACCATTTATTGTTGTAAATGTGCATGGTGTTTTGTAGCGTATGGGAGATTTTTTCCATCAAATTTATCTCGTTAATCCTGTGTTTGAGTGGATTTAGGAGTATTATTGGGGATTTCCATTGAGATGCAATCAGCCAGTGTATGGCTACACATAGTGTATGGATGAGTCTCATATGGCATGTGGAAAGGTCCGTGATGGGGGAGAAAAGTAAACAGTTATGTATTGTGAGGGTGATTGGTTTGTCTGAAATTTTAGAGGCAAAACTTTCAAGCTGTGACCAAACATTCTTGACCTTATCGCAAGACCAAAAAATGTGGGGGAAAGAACCCGAAACATCGCAGCCTCTAAAGCATGAGGAGGGGATTGAGGGAAAAATGGCGTGGAGTTTTGTCGGGGTATAATACCATCTGATAAACACTTTTAGGGCTGTTTCCTTGATTGCAATAGATCTGGTGCATTTGTGTAGATTGGTTATACAGTTGTCCCAGTTTACTGGGGAGTACGTAAAGTTAAGGTCTTGTTCCCATTTTAGCATATATGATAATTTATTGGGCTCTGTGTTGTTAGACATGATGAAATAAAGTTCTGAGATGAAACCTTTCATCCTGGGGGAATCGCGACAGAGTTTTTCAAAATGAGAGGGGGATTGGGTGTTTGTGGTTTTGAAGTGAGTTTCGAAAAATTGTTTGATAAGGATGAAATTATCGAATTCCGAATCCGGAATCTGATATTTAGCTTTCAGGGTGGAGAAGGGGATGAAGTTTGTACCTATAATAAATTTGTTAAGTGTAGTGAGGTTTTTAGTCTTCCACCATGAAAGGTCTATTGGGGAGTTTTGTATGAATTTTGGGTCTCCTATGAATGTAGCAAACGGTGGGGATTTAGAAACGAGGTTATATTTTCCATTATGGAGCTTCCATAAGTGATAAGAATGTGCTACAATTTGGTTAAGGGAATTTAGGGATGGAATTGAGATTTTATTTCCCCAGAGAATCCCTGAGATGGTGAAAGGGGATATTGAGGATTTCTCGAAAGCTATCCATGGGATCTTGGAATGCGGGATGTGCCATTGTGCTGTTTGGGTCCATCTTGCTGAGAGGTAGTATAGCCAAAGGTCTGGGAGGCCGAGGCCGCCAGATCTCTGAGATTTGTGCAAGACTTGTCTAGGAGAACGGGGGTGGGAGTCAGACCAAATAAATTTGTTAATATCAGATTGGAATTTGGTGATAAGGGATTTATTAATTCTAATGGGGAGTGCTCTAAATAGATAAAGTAATTTTGGGAGGAGTGTCATTTTAATCGCTGTGATTTTACCGAGGAAAGAGATCTTGAAAGATTTCCACATTTTAAGTGTCGCCCTTAATTTTTGAAACATCGGGATGTAATTTTTACTTGCAAGGTCATCAAGATTAGGGGTGAGATAAATACCTAGGTATGGGAGAGAATCTGGGGTGTAAGAAAATTCGAAGGAGGAGCGTATGGAGTCTAATTCTAGTGGGGGGATGTTGATGGGCATGCCTATTGATTTTGAGACGTTGACTGTGAGGCCTGATATGGATGCAAAATTGTTTAGGGTTTGTAGAAGGTTAGGGAGTGTATTGACCGGTTGTGTGAGGAAGAGTAGCATGTCATCTGCATACATGCTTAGTTTATATGTATCGGGTCCAGATGAGTAACCTTTAATATTAGGGTTGGTGAGGATTGCTGTGGAAAGTGGTTCAATTGCTAGTGCAAAAAGTAAAGGGGAAAGGGGACAGCCCTGTCTAGTACCTTTGCCTACTTTAAAAAACTCAGAGTTACAGCCCGGGAGACGTATTCTGGTGGAGGGGTTATGGTAGAGTGCATGAAATGCGTGTAAGAATTCGCCAGTGAAGCCGTATTTATGTAGAACACTGTCCAAGAATGACCAATGCACACTGTCGAAGGCTTTGTTTATATCAAGGCTGAGTAACAAAACAGGGTTGGAATGTATCTTGGCATCCTGGATTATATTTGTGACTAGTCTGATGTTATCTGTGATTTGTCTTCCGGGGATGAAGCCTGATTGGAAGGGGGAAATGAGAGTAGGGATAATAGAGGAAAGTCTGTTAGCTAAAAGTCTACTAAATATTTTAAGGTCATTATTTATGACGGAGATTGGTCTGTAATTTTGGGGGAGAGTATGGTCTTTGTTGGGTTTTGGGATCAAGGACATGTTGGCGAGTAGCATCTCGTCTGGGAAGTGATCGCCTTTTAAGATGCAATTAAAAAGTTTCTTCAAGTGTGGGACTAGGATCTGAGAATATTGTTTGTAATAGAGTGATGAAAATCCATCTGGGCCTGGGGCGGAATTTTTCTTAAGTGTTTTGATAATTTGTTCTAGTTCATCGTCTGAGCATGGCATGTTAAGGTTGTCTATTTGTGTTTGATTGAGTTTAGGGAAGGGGAGATTGTTCAACCATGTGGATGGTAGAGTGGGTGGGGAGGGTTTTGGTGCAGAGAGAAGGTCAGAGTAAAATTTTGTGAATATCGAAAGTACTTCTTTTGGGTGTGAGACCACTTGGTTCCTATTATTCTTGAGTCTGTAGATGTGTGACGGTTTGAGGGATTGGTTAAGTTTACGGGCGAACATTGCCGAGTATGAGTTGCTGGAGAGAAGAAATCTAGCTTTTGACCATCTGAGTGACTTTTCGGCTTTAAGGGAAAGCAATGTGTCAAGCTCGTTGCGTTTAAGAGAGATGGTTTTAAGGACAGCAGGGTCATGTGAATGTGTATGGATTTTGTATAGGTTATGAAGGTCTTTCGTGAGGGAGATGATTTTTTCAACATTATTTCTGTTACGTTGGGCTGCGCGTCTAATCAAGTGGCCTCTGATTACTGCTTTATGAGCTGACCAGAGTGTTGCTGCAGAAGTTTCAGGAGTGTCATTCAGGGAAAAATATTCTTTAATCTCTGAGTCAATTCCTTGTTGGTGGTTAGGGTCTGTTAGAAGGGATTCATTCAATCGCCAAGAATAGGAGGTGGGGGAGAGACCTATGAATTTTGTGGAAAGGGTGACAATATTGTGATCAGACCAGGAGCAAGGATAAATATCGGCGCCAAGGGAATTAGCTAGAATTATTGGGGTGCAGAATATGTGATCAATTCTTGAGTATGAATCGTGTGGGTGTGAATAAAAGGTGTAGTCTCTAGCACCTATGTTCAAGGCTCGCCAAGAGTCTATTAACTGGAGGTTAAATAGAAGAGAGGAGGTTGATTTGGAGAAGGATTTAGAGTTTAACGTTTGTTTGCTTCTGTCTAAGTTGGGTTGCGGAACCGAGTTAAAGTCTCCGCCTAGTATGATATGTGGGGAATGAAATTGTTGTAGTTTATTAAGAAAGTGTGTAAAGAATGCTGTTTGGGAATCGTTAGGGGCGTAAATGTTGGCTATGGTGATGTCTTTGCCTGAGAGAGTGCCTTTAAGAATAATGAATCTGCTCTCTTGGTCTTTGTAAACTTGTTGTATCTCTATAGGGAAAGAGTGGTGAAAGAAAATGGCGACTCCTTTGGTTTTTGAGGAGAAAGATGTGTAAAAGGATTGGTTAAAGGATTTATTAAAGAAAGTGGGGTGAGAGTCATTTAAAAAGTGTGTTTCTTGTAACATCACTATTTTAGCGTCTAGTTTCTTGTATTGGAAGAAGGCCTTCTTCCGTTTGTTAGGTGAGTTAAAGCCTTGGACGTTGTGTGAGATTATTTTAATGGTCATGGTGTTTTACTAGGTGGAGGGTGTATCAGCAGGTAAGGTTGTATACAGTAGGAACCAGGAAGGCTTGAGGCGAGCTGTATATAGGAAAAATGATAGAACCGGGGCTGTGTCATGTGTAAATAAAAGTTGTAGATTGAGTTAGTTTCTGTAGGGGATTTGAAAAGTTTAAGGATGAAGGGTGTACCGCTATTATAAAGTTGTATCAACAATAAGTCAAATGGAACCTTGTTCCAATGTGAGAGAATTCTAAACTGAAAAAAATATATGGGGTTGAGTGGGCCGATGGCCACCAACCGACAGAGAAGTAACATTAGACCAATTGGTCCAAAACTCAGCCTTGATAGCCGACCAATGCGAGATAAGACAGAAAAAAAAACTAATATTAAACAAAAAGTAGAAAAAAAAATGTTATTCTCGCGATTGAGAAGGCTACGGGAGCTCCAACAGGGGGGAGGGAGCCCTTGGGCCGAGAGGGGGAAAACCATGGCGACGTAGAACGGGGGTCACCCGATATTAAGAAAAATGATGAACCTGTGAATAAGGCATAAGAGATATAACTGTGATATACATGTCAGAAAGTCTCAATTGGCTGTGAGAAAAGTATGCAGATCAAGCTAACATTGGTCAAATATACCTGCAAAAATAACGATATAGCATTACAACTGGGTATGTATATTTTCGTGGGGAGGTTTGAGAGTAGCGTAGTATATCTCTTGTATTAGATTCGTCAAGTAAATGAAGGAGAGAAGTGAGAGAGGAGAAGAAAAGAGAGAGATAAGAGAGCCAAATATATAGAGACAAAAGACAAAGTACTGAGTATGTAAATATATTAAAATGCAATACCCAAAAAAGGTCAGTAGGTGTCAGTCTCTAACCACTGGGTGAAAGATGATAAGGTAGAGGGAAGGTTTTTGAGTCAGGATAAATATTTGGGTCTGCATGGGGAATTATATGCAGCATAACAGCAGGACATCCGCAGAATCCCATTACACAATATCAGGGAGTTTATGTCTCTTGAATGGGGTTGGCTTTATATGTAAAAAAAAAAAGATTATATATAGAAAATTACATAAATAAAAAGGAATGAGATGGGAGAAAAGAAGAGAAAAGAGAAAAAAGGACAGGGAGAACGAGGAAAAATAAAATAAAAAGAATCTAAGAGTGGAACCCACACAGCGGGTACCACCATGGAGAATATACCATGTCAGTGCGTCCAACCTCCGTAATTCCCCTAGATAGGTCTTCATGAGGTATTATGTGAATACCAGTCTAAACATCAACTTTGTGCAGTATGTTACAATGAACCAAAATGCATTGTACTAGGAGAAGTCGGGAAAGCATGCTGTACAAGAATTAAACACATTATGTGTAAGATTTAACATTAAGGGGGATTAAGCAGAGTGTACATATGCAGGCGTGTGTAATACTGGAAAGGAACTGTAGGTGTCAGTAGCATACCACTGAATGTGAAAAAAGTAAGCTAGAAAGGTGATTGAAGAAGAGGAGAGACTGATGTATTTGGGAAAAAAAAAAGAAGGGAAAAAAAAAAAAAAAATAGGTCCTGTAAATGCGTAGAAGACTTGGATCTCATACTAGTCAGATTATTGTCCAGGTGCTAGTAGGGAGATAGGGACCAGATCACACAAAAAAAACAAAAATCAAAAAGGGGTGAAAAGACCTACTGTTTCCAGGAGGTTTGCAAGAAAATTGTAGTTCTTGGGATTAAACAGAGTCAGTCGGATGAAACTTTGAGCCTGAGGGAAAAAAGGGAGTTAGGCAACTTTATAATAATAAAAGTTAATGAAAACGAAGAACAGCAGGGTCCTGCCTGACCCCCCTCCTGCTTGCACGAGACGCAGGGGTATTCCAAATCTGGGCCGGGCGGGAGAAGGCAGGGGTGCGAGGGATATTAACTGCATCCAACAGACCCAGCTTGACTAAAATGTCCTGGCCTTCAGCAATAGTGGTCGCAATATATGTGGAGCCATTATGAGGGATGATCAACTTAAATGGAAAGCCCCATCTATATCTGATCCTCGCTGAGGAGAGGATTGAAGTGATTTCTTTCATCTTTCTGCGTCTGTCTAAGGTTGCTTGGGAGACATCTGGATAGATCTGTAAGTGAATTCCATCTTGCGTGATGTTTCTTATGGCTCTTGCAGCGCGCATTATTTCTTCCTTGACTAAAAAGTCTTTCATACAGAGAATTATGTCTCTAGGGGGTTTGTCAGGGGGAGGTTTGGCTCTTAGGGCACGATGTATGCGGTCACACGTGAATGTACTGGGATTTTGTTCTGGAAGCAGGGAGGAGAACAACTTATTGGAAAATGGCAGAAGATCTGTGACTGTCTCTGGGACCCCCCTGATCCTAATATTAGATCTCCTGTTACGGTTTTCCAAATCTTCTAAATGCTCTTGTAGTTGGGAGAAGGCAGAGGATAAAGAGTCATGTTCCCTGGAGAGGTCATTAAAAGCAATAGACAATTCGTCATGCTTATTCTCCAACAAGTCTGTTCTGGATCCTAGGGCTGCTATTTCTTGGGATAGTGTGCTGGTGGATTTCTGTAACTCAGCCTGAAACTTGATGAGAAGTTTTGAGCACATGGTGTCTAGGCTAGTGTTAAGATCTTCTTTAGTAAGTGTGGAGTACTCACTGTGAGTGGATGGATCCGGATTCCAAAGCAGCTGGGATGGATGCTGAGCTGGTGAGGAGGGGGATGAAGAGGGCTGTGTGTTGGCGCCCTTATTCGCCATCTTGCCACGCTCCTGCGACCTCAGGCAGTAATGGGTCAGGTTGTGGAGGGGTTTACAGCTCCGCCGCAAGTTCTTCCTCCTCGGCTGCATACACAGGGTGATGCTGGCGGGGGTGCCGATATTTGTGCTGTTTTTTAAATGATTTTAGCCCCGGGACAGCGGGATTCCTCCGTTCTAGGAGAGGAGCTCTCACCAGAAGCGTCCGCTCTGCTCCATGTCGCGCATGCGCCCCATGTTATTGTTAATTTAAAGTTGTTTTAATAAAGAAGGCTGCTACAGCCTGTATTTTCCCCAACTCCTGGTGTGGTCTCAGTTAATAAGGTAAAGGTGGGAGTTAAAGTGGAGTTTCCATCCCAAAATGTTTTCTTCATTATTGTGCTCATTAGACCTATGAGCACAATAATGCCTGTTGCTATGCGGTCCCACAAAATCTGCCTTTTGAATCACCTAGGATTCTGACATCATCTCCCTCTAATGCTCCTGGGAAATGTGTGTCATCATTTCCCAGGATGCAGTGCGCTACCCAATTATCACTCCCCATCCAAGACTTCCAGGAAGTAAGTGCTTGTGGGCTTCACAATGCCCACAAGCAAAATGACAACGGTGTGGACATAGTTTTATAAACTATATTTTTTGAATAACTATGTGGAGCGTAGGCGGATTGTAAAATAGTAAGTGACCAGATTTATATTATAAAAACGCATGATGAAAGGACATACATTTAAAAAATGCTAATTGTGGTTGGAACCCCACTTTAAAATGGGTTTTATTAGTAAAGGGAAGTGCATCTGTTATACATTAGACATGCAACGTACATAGACACTACACATGCTATTCAATATAAACATTATTGCATTACCAAAAGTGAAGTGTTTTTTGCTATCCCCTCCAGCATAAAGAGCAACAAGACAAGTGATGTATGCTGTGTTTGAAAGATACCTATTGGTTACTTTTCTTTAAAGAAATAGAAGGAGTTTAGCAGGTAGAGATCAGGTTAAGGGGAGGAGTTTTAACAGACCAAGAGGAAACAGGAGGAGGAGAAGAGATATCTGAAGAAAGCGTGTGATGTAAGTAACAGAACTATCTGTTGTGTAATTCTTTTCATTTCAAGAAGGAACTTGCTATCTGTAAGTCTTAAGAGAAGGCAACTTTACTGTGTATATAATGTTATTTGTGTGTTTTCTCAAATATTTGTATATTCAAGTCTTGCTGTGTAAAAATCTGTTTAATCTCTTTCATCATGTTACAGTGATATGTTGTGCCTGATTAAGGAGCGGCCGCCTTTCACAAAGACTTCTGTAGTTTGTGTTGAATTCTCAGTGCCTCTGCTTTTGTAAATCTTCAAACCTAAATCCTTCCAGACTTCCTGATCTTATGCTCATTTAAAACAGTTTTTGCTTTTCAATAAGAAGGCAAAGTCCCTAATATGCTAGCTAACGCCTGGTGGCAAAATATTTGTATAGATCAGTTGTTTGTAATATGAAAAAATAATCTGAAACTGATAGAGCCTAAGGCCCCACACACATTATTAGATTTTCTGCAGATTTTTGTCTTCAGATTGATCATAACCATGTAGTGGTTGCATACAAATTGAAACTCTTAAGGTTTGATCCTATATGGTTTTGGTAAATCTGAAGACAAAAATCTGCATAAAATCTAATAGTGTGTATGGGGCTTTAGGAACATGATCCTTTTATGGTGCAATGCAACTCCCAGATAGGGCGGCATGAATGTAAATAGGATTCCAGGTGTGAGGTGTCTTGCTCCAACAAGTGCTAAGAATTGTTTTAGCAACCAGGACACTATATTTTATATGCATGTAGTTTGACCGTAGGCTTTAAACGTAGTGCTATAAGAACATTGGAGGGTTGAACATTCTGTGAATACTGGTCTATGAGAGCTTATTCACACATGCATATGTGTATTTTATGCATTGAGCGCAAGTTTTTGCAGGCAAAGCTAACAGAAAATTTTACATAAAATAAACTCATATAAAGTACTCAAATTTGGCCACGTTTAGATGCATACAATTCTTTCATTCCAACACATATACGTGTATATGCATGTAGACGCAGGTGTGTGTTTGGGCTTGTTTTATTATTATAGTGCTAAAACTTTATGCCGTGTGCATCTAAACGCACAGTTTTTTTTTTTGCCCATGTGAATGAGCCCTAAAAAGTATTTTTTTTTTGCTATAGTGCTATAAATATTGTAGATTGTATTCTACTTTGAGTAACTTTGTATTAATGAGGGACATTGCAGCCTACAGCTAAGCTTTTTTTTTTAAAGAACTTCCTCTTCACATAGGCCCTGTGGGGGAGGGGGGGTGATGGACACAGACAGGCAGACGCCCTATCTTGGGAGAACAACAACAGTCAGAGTAGGATTTATAACCTGCATCATCCAGCAGTATCATTTATATATATATATTACAGGGGCAAATCCTAGAGCGTTTGGCACCCGGGCGGATTCTATATCTGGCACTTTAAAATGGAAAAAAAAAAAACCCCACTGTGCCACCTGCATACCTCTGAATCCTTCAATATCTTTGTCACTACTGTGTACCCCCTCTCCACAACTGCACCTCTGGGCCCCTTTACATTACACAGCACCCTGCATCTCTGGGCCCCTTTACATTACACAGCACCCTGCACCTCTGGACCCCTTTACATTATATACCCCCCACAGCTCTGGACCTTCTGCATGTTGTGCAGACACCCTCCCGTGTAGTCCCACCTTCAGTGCAGACCCCCCCCCCCCCCATTCAGTACCTCAGATTAGCGCGGCGGCACATGCACAGCAGGTCTCCTCCCCCTGTGTACACATAAACAGAGAGGAGGGGAAGGCAGCTTCACTCTGCTCGGCTGTGCCTGCCTGTGTGACATCCGGGACCGCTCAGACAGACAGCCGCGGCCGTGAGAGGAGGGGATGGTTGGTGCAGTGTCACCCTGCACCCAGCCGCCCCCTTGCATCGCTACTATAGCTCGCCTCGCCTCTCCCTGCTCTTACCTGCCTGTGCCTGTCACTGCACTGCTGCCTAAACCCACAGCGCTGTCCATCAGGGGCCGACTGACCATTGGGACTCTCGGGCACTGCCCGAGGGCCCCATGCCACTAGGGGGCATTATCAGGGTTGCCAGGCTCTAAAACCAGGGACAGTATGTAAAAATCAGTTTTTTTTTACATCTGTCCCTAATATGTCCAAAACCGACATGCTTTTGATGTGAAAATCTTGAGATTTTAGCTGCCCTGCCTATGCAATGCCTCCTGGCCTGTGGGCATCTGTAAGCCTGGGGGCCCCATAATATTCTATTGTCCAGGGGCCCCATGAGTTGGCAGTCTTCCCCTGCTGTCCATGCTTCTGTCGCGGACAGAAGCAGTGACAGTGACAGTAGGACAGAGGCAGTGACAGTGGGCCTGACACCCCTCCAGTGTGTGGAACCTGGGGCGTCCCGCCCACCACTTGGTATGTCACTGTGTGTGCGTGCGTGTATATATATATATATATATATATATATATATATATATATATTTATGTGCATATGTAAGAAGGCTGGCCGCTGGCCTGCATTTGTAGGAGGAGTCTGAGGGGTACTTATCCCTCCATCCCTCCTCCTCTGGCTGTCCCGCCGTTTCTGGGTTACAGTCGACGCACGTCACTTCTGGTTTTTGTTGCTGGTCGACTGCTGGAGTCTCGTGGCGGTTCTCCTCTCAGTGCTCACACCGGGCAACATCGAGGGGGGCCTCCTGCCTACTTCTCCCCGTGCCATCCAGGGGGGCAGTCCGGTCCCTACGCTGGGCATCATTGGGTTGGAGGGTGCTCTGTTCTCCCGGTACTCATGCCTGATTCATGGGGGGGGGTGCCGCCCGCCTGCTCTTTTCCCTGTGCTTACGCTGGGCAAAGGGGGGGTCGCCCACTCACACTCCCGGTGCTCACACCGGGCATCCACCGCATTGATTCCTGGTAGGTACGACCGGGGGGCACTTGCAGTGATCAATCCATATGCACTGCATAGCCCCGATGCCATGGATCCCAGGTCAGTCCCAGCAGTCAGCTGTCCCCCACCACATCAGGTATCCCCACCTGGCCATAGTACAGTACTCATACTAGTCAATTTTCATTCATGTAAATAGATGCGTTTATTGTCAGCTCTTCAGCTTCAGTTGTTTGGCTGCATGTAGTTAGCGGGAGGCTGCACATCAGAAACACCATACCTCCCAACTGTCCCTGATTCCGATGGACTGTCCCTGATTTGGATCAATGTCCCTCTTTCCTCCTCATTTGTCCCTCATTTTGGTCTGATGTGTATATAAAATGCACTTTTTTTCTATGAAAGAGTGTTTTTCAGTGCTAAACCTTTCATCTGATTTTTAAATTGCTGCATTTATAAATTCTAAAAGCCAATATAAAGGAATAGTAGAGGTAAAAAAGTACTTGTGGGTTTAAACAATCTTGTTTTTTGTACAATTCTCCTTTAAGGGGCTGTGGTAAGGGGTGTGTCCTATGACTGCATACTTTTGCGGATAGGTGTCCCTCATTCCCATCTCAAAAAGTCGGTAGGTATGGAAACACGAGCTCTGGAAGTGTGTCACCAGCCAAAGTTCTCCATTCATTACCTCTTCCTGCCACGGCATAGAGTGCATGACCCTCTGCAATCATTTCCTCCAGTAGACGTACGTCTGTCATGTCAGATTTCTCATGCTGGGCAGGATGTAATTTTTCAGCAACTACAAACTCCATTGTGTCTTGCAGGATTTCTGTTTCAAGCATAAGTGTGCTTTTCATCCTCAGGTTCCTGCTTAAGGGTAGCAGAAAGTAAAACACCTATCATTTACTGTGGTGCCCTCAGGCTCATTCACAACATCTCTTTCCTGATCCCTCCAGCCCAGTGTGCAACAGGTGATGGAGGTCTAGGCCATTAATACCTGGGTCGCATGTGACCTTTTCCCTTACCTAGCGCATGTTCAGGAGCAGGGTGCGGGACAGATGGGGCCATCATGTGGCCCCAGGGGACTGCGAGCATGGCAGGGCCTGTGGCTGTGCGACAATCAATAGTGAGAAATATTAGCACTTCTGGAATTGTATCCATGGCTTTGTGTACCTTCCTGTCCCAGTTGCAATGAGAGGGGTGATGTTGGCTGGGGCTGCTGATCATCACACACCAGGCGATATCAATGTGTCCACTTTCCTCCTGTATAGTGAGGGAGGGGTTCTGCTACACCGTTCAAGTGCTGTCTCCACCCTCTTGTCACAGCAACTTTTCCTTACGAGTTCCTGTCATGGCAGAAGGACATTTGCAGCGCTCTCCTCTCATTCTTACTATACATGCGATTTGTCATAGCATCCTGTCTCAGCGTTTTTCAGTCCTAGCGTTTTTCAGTCCTAGCGTTTTTCAGTCCTAGCATTTTTCAGTCATAACGTTCTGTCATAGCGTTTCTGTCTCTGCGTTTTTTCTGTCACAGCAGTTCAGCCATTGGTGTGTTTCTGTCATAGTGTGTTTCTGTCACAGCAGCTCAGTCATTGGCGTGTTCTGTCATAGCGTGTTTCTGTCACCACAGCCCGGTCAATCATTATGTCCTGTCATAGCAGGTCTGTTATAGCAGTTCTGGCAGCAGCATGTCCTGTCATAGCGGTTATGTTAGCAGCATGTCCTGTCATAGCGGTTCTGTCAGCAGCATGGTCTGTCACAGCGTGTTCTGTCACAGCATGTCGGTGCCATGCAGGTCAGAATAAGCCGGTAGCCATTTTTTATCTTTGTTTGTTTCCATGCCTCATTGTACTTTTTCGCTCAGGTTCTTTGCATTCCTGGTTTCAGTTGACCAGGGCTCACATCTCTCAGGGTCTGTCACGTCTACAGATCCATACGGGCTGAGGTTTTGTTTTTAAATCATTGTTGACCACAATTTTCTCTCCCATATAGATCACAATGTACATTAATTTCATTACACCTGCAGGACTACCCACCACGGTCTGTGGGTACACAAGCCCTGAGTATTCAGTTTCAACAACCTGTTGTTGCGCAGCAGGTTACTTGGGCTCACTCACTTCATACACTGGGGGGGGGGGGGGGCGGCATCAGGTTCATTCACACACTGTGGTCCCACCATCACTGCTCATGTCCTCACACTTGGGTAGGCACAGAAGGGGTTGTGTTTTCTGTCATAGCGTGTTTCAGTCATAGCATGTCTCAGTCAGTCGTAACATGTTCCAGTCATAGCATGTTCTGTCGTAGCTTGTCGGTGCTATGCAGTCACGGCACACACAAGCAGCCTTTGCATCTTTGTTTGTTTCCTTGTCTCATCGTACCTTTCTTCAGGTTCTTGTATACCTGGGTTGAGTTAGCCAGTGCTCGCATCTCAGGATCTGTCACGTCTACAGATCCATACTGGCTGAGGTTTCATTTTTAAATGATTGTTGACCACAATCTACGTCATACATGCATGTTCATTTCTTACACCTATACGACTACCCACCACATTCTGTGGGTACACCGGCCCTGAGTATTACGTTTTTAATTACCTGTCTCTGAGCTGCAGGTTGCTCGGGCTCACTTACTACATACACTAGGCTGGGAGCTGCAATCATGTTCATTCACGCCCTGAGGTCTGGTCATTTCTGCTCACGTCCTTTTACTCAGGCAGGAACAGAGGGGTGGTGTTCTCATGTCTGGTTGTCTGTTGTCATTTCTTGTGTTTCCTAGGGTTGGGCATGCCGCATGTTTCGGGCGCAACATATTCACGTTCATCCGTTCAACTCTACGTGGGAATTGGTCCATACTCAAGCACGGTAGAGCGGTGCATCAGCACAGGGGTTTCCTTTTCCGGCCACAGCAGGGAAGGTGGTACGCTTCAGATTGTTTCCAATTCCATCCTAGATACTCCCACACACCAACATGGAACATGTTCTGGGTATTATTCTTAAGCGCAGATTCATGCGGGCCAAACAGGCTCTCCAAGGCCTGTTACAATTACAGGACAGGATGGAGGTGTTCCAAACTCGCTCAGTCAGAGGCGGGGTGTCAGCGCACCCCAAGCTCCTGCATTTCTACAGGCAAGATCAGCATCTCCTTAGTTCACCGGTCTTGTCAAGCATTCTGGTTCAACATGTTCAAGCCAAGCAATGTGTCTTGTCAGGGGATGTGTTGTAATCTCTCATCTCCGGGTTTCAGGCAGCCCCTGCCGGGAGTATTTTTCCGGCTCACACGTGGGCCTGATCACCATCTTATCGTAGTCTTTTATAGGTAGTATCTTGGCGTCAGCAGACAGTGATGCTTTCGTTGTCGATCAAGTTACTCAGGGCAGTATTTTTCATGGGGCGCCTGCGGAGATATTTTCATTGAAGTACTCGTCCATAGAGTCGTCTCTTCTTCGCTTTCCACAGTTGGGGGGGGGGGGGCATTGGCTGACTGATGATTTGAGTCTTTCATCAGACCTGCCCGCTGCCAGGGCAAGATTGGCAGCACTAGTGTCGTTTCACTGCTGGGTTACCCTTGGGTCAAAAGCAGTCCTTACTTTGACACCAACGTCCCTTTGTTGGCCCACAATGGTAGGTCCAGGCCTATATTGTGTGTTTTTTTTTGGGTTCCACTCTCGGTACTAATTTATTGTTTGTCACGTCACCTCGCTCACCTGCTATACAATATACATTATCATAAGTGTAAGTACAGGATATTTTCACACAATGGCAGGGTCAATTATCACAGAGAACAGACAGATGACTGGAGGTGATGGCAATAGCATCTCCTTACACTGTATGTCCCAACAGTATGAATCAGTCACTCTAATATGGCATATACAGGGTCCCAGGCATACAGCTCACAAAGAGCACTGTTCCCCCAAATTCCAGGGCCCATGATCACAAGGAAAGAGGCTAGCATTCAGTCCCCTCCAAAAGCCTCTGTCCCAGGTGAGTCTGTCACAGTTAGGGTATCACATTTCCAAGTGAAGATTCTGACTACAAGCAAGAAAGCTGGCCGCAGGCTAGCCTGCATTTGTAGGTTGAGTCTGAGGGGTATTTATCCCTCTTCTGTTTGTCCCGGTGTCGGCTCGCTTTCTGGGTTCCCACCTACCCGTTTCCCCCTATTATTACATACTTGTACATTTCTTCATAGTCTTACATTCAGGGTATGCCCTCTTTTAGGCATACTGACCTGCTAGGCCAAGGCACACCTCAGGCCTTGGTAGTTAGGGTATCACATTTCCAAGTGAATACTCTGGCCGGGATTCAGATACATTGGCGTATCTTTGAGCGGGCGTAGCGCATCTCATATGCCCTACGCCGACGTAACATAGAGAGGCAAGTACTGTATTCACAAAGCACTTGCTCCCATATGTACGCCGGCGTAACGTAAATGGGCCGGCGTAAGCCCGCGTAATTCAAAGTAGCAAAGCAGTGGGCGTGTTGTATTATAATGAAGCTTGACCCCATGTAAATGCATGGCCGATCGAACGGCGCATGCTCAGAATCACGTCGCAAATACTCCCTAAGATACGTCGGCTCAATGCTTTCGACGTGAATGTAACCTACGCCCAGCCCCATTCACGTACGACTTACGCAAACAACGTAAAATACGACGCTGTTCCGACGTTTCCGACGTCCATACCTTAACATGACTTACCCCTGCTTTATGAGGGGTAAACTTACGCCGGACGTACGCCTTACGTTAACGACTTAGCTTAATGCGACGGGCGCAAGTACATTCGTGAATCAGCGTATCTAGGTGATTTGCATATTTGACACGTAAATCTACGGAAGCGCCCCTAGCGGCCAGCGTAAATATGCACCCAAGATACGACGGCGTAGGAGACTTGCGACGGTCGTATCTTGGCAAATTTCAGGCGTATCTAGTTTCAAGAATACGCGTATAGATACGACGGCGCACATTTGGACTTACGACGGCGTATCTGTAGCTTTCTGAATACCGGCCTCTGACTACAAATATAGATAATTACCATAGGCGTGCCCACGGGGTGTGCCAGGTGTGCCCAGGCACACCCTAATCATCCCTGCTGCGCTCTTGTTCTGCACTGACTGCCTACACGCTGTAACATGTACATGATGTCCCTGTTGTCACCCAACACTGCCTGGGGTAATGCCCGCCGGCAAATACAGCTGTGTGCTGCGAGTGGGAGAAATGAGGAGGGAGGAACTAGCCGCGGAGTAACCCAGCCTGGAGCCGCATAAGTCGATGCAGCTTCTATAGTTCCGGCTGCAGGTCCCGGCGGAGTGATCTACATCTGCCTCCCCCCTCCATCCTCTCTCTCGCTTTGAAGCAGCGGACTAGCGGAGCCTGGAGAGTGGCTGCAGCCTGCTGGAATCAAGGTGAGCACTGAAGTGAGAGCCGGTGCCCTATCTCTGCTCTCAGTGCTCTGCCTTGCAATAATAACCAAGCAGCTAATGGGACTGTGCCTGACTTGGAGAGCCATCTCACTCGGGAGTGGGGTTGCAACTTGCAAGTGCTCAGTGTCCGGTTGGTCCTGTCCGTTCTCCCAGCCCCTCCCTCACTACACTAACTGTCCAATGCCACACTCCGCCTCCCATTTGTGTCCACCTAACCCCGCCCACAGTCCAACCCCATGCATGCAATGAGCTGTGATTGGGGTTTTGTGAGAAGCTGGGCGGGAGATATGAAACAATGGCTGCTATAGCTGCATAAGCCACCTAAAGGGGAACCAGCCTGAGAGAAGGGAGGCATAATTGGCAAGTGAAACTTTTGCACACAGTACAAAACCCCTGTCTCCCCCCACCACTACCTTTTGCACTGCCCCCCTCCTGCCTCCATCTCTACATTCTCTCTCCCCTTCTCACTTCCTCCTCTACCCCCCACTCTCTCTCTCTCTCTCTCACCACCTCTGTCCTCCCACTCTCTCTCTCCCCCACCTCTCTCTCTCCCCCCACCTCTCTCTCTCCCCCCCACCTCTCTCTCTCTCTCCCCCACTTCTCTCTCTCTCTCTCTCTCTCTCTCTCTCTC